>NC_047677.1:34691063-34876063 GCF_011762505.2 Arvicanthis niloticus | reverse complement strand
GCTCTATGTAACTTATCTAAGAGACTAGAAAAGCAACTGGCACGGGATCCAAATGTGGGAGGACTTCAGAGCCCCTCTGTCTCCTCTATTCCCGCTGTGCTGGCCCGCAGCTCACCACAGTGAGTTCATTGGGGGAAGCGTTGTTCTGGAGCAGGACGTTGATGATGTGCGTGTGGCCCTGCTGAGCTGCCTGGTGCAGTGGTGTGTATCCGTTCTGTAGAAGAACAGAGAGATGACATGTACTTTCTTGAACACAGAAGCAAGGGCTTTGCTGGGGAGCAAGGAGAAAGGGCACCTACCTTTGTCTTGGCGTTAACTTTTGCGGAATGCTGCAGCAGAAAATTGACTATTTTGATGTTTCCATAGTGACAGCCCACGTGGAGCGGGGTGTAGCCCATCTGTAATTACATTTCAGGGGAAAAAAAGAAAAAAAGTATACTAAAAGTAAAGCTATGCTGAACGGAAGTAAAAGTATTATTTAACTTTCCTTTTGAACTGGAAAATAGATTAAAAAAAACCCCTCTTCTCCATTAAAATAAAAAAAAAAGCCCTTTTCAAAGGTAGTCTTAATATATCTGGTTGAACATAAAAATGGGTATGTTAACTTCCCCTCTTACATCAGCTCTTCACTGTCTGCATAGCTGTTTGAGACAGCTATGGACCAATCAGCAGCCCAGACAGGTGGATTCGGTAACTGATTGGTGAGGTCAGAGAGTGTTATAGGGACAGATTGGGTTAGCGTTGATTGAATACTCTGTTCTCTAACAAAATGGCTAGGTGACAAGCTTTCGGGGTGGGGTGCGGGTGGGAGGGGGAGAGGCACATTCCTTTAATCTCAGGACTCCAGTGGCAGAGACAGGCAAACCTATGTGAGTTTCAGGCCAGCCAGGTTTGCATAGTGAGACCTCAAGGAAAAAAAAAAAGGAAAACAAAACAAAACCAACCAACCAAGAAAAAAAAATACAAAAACAAAAACAAAACAAAAAACCAAAAGAACAAACCCAAACAAACAAACAAAAAACCCAAAACCAAAACCAGCCCACCACAGATAGGTAGGTAGAGGCATAGACGGTTAAGCTGAGGAACCCAGTGTGAGTTCTTGTTATCAAAGTATGAACTTGAACCTGGTACAGATGCTCAAGTTAAAGCAAATCTACCTACTTCTTCCCAGAGCATGGCCATTTCAAACCCAGTGACTGACGCAAGGCAACCAATTCTTTCTTAGACTGATAACCAATGACTCTCAAGGACTGTCAAGTCATATTCTCTCTCTCTCATGTTAAATACTTGAAGAACATTTCTATTTTAATATTTATATTAGTGAAACATGTGTGTGTGTGTGGTGTGTATAAGTGTGGTCTGGTGTGTGTGTGTGTATGTGTGTGTGTGTGTGTGTGTGTCTCTCTCTCTGTCTGTCTCTCTGTCTGTCTCTCCCCCCACCTGTCTATTCTTCCCTCTAAAACTATATATATATATATAATTTAAATTATTATTTCAAAAGTAGTGCGACTCTGGAGATGGGAGATGGCCTCAGTCAATAAAGCAGTTGCTTTGTAAACAGGAGAACCTAAATTTAATCCCACCCAGGATGTGCAACACACACACACACACACACACACACACACACACACACACCAGACCACACTTATACACACCACATACACACACATGTTTCACTAATATAAATATTAAAATAGAAATGTTCTTCAAGCATTTAACATGCAACATAATAGTCTCCATGGGCTCTTGTGCCAAATGTAGTAGGTTGTGAGACTGAATATTTAAATATTCCATTTGAATGTACAGTTTCCCACCTCACACTGGGTAAAATGTTGCTATAATGCACTGATGGGCTTAGGTGACTGTGGTCCTTCTCTGTGCCCCTTCCTGTCTATGAACTGAAGTCACCTCTCCTATTCTGTCCTCTGAGACACTAGTCTTCCTGCTGTCCCAAAGCATCTGTTAAAAACAAGTGTGCGTGGGGGCGGGAGAGATGGCTCATCAGGTTTGAATGGTGGTACCACGCCCGATGGCCTGAGTTCAAAATCCATCTCTGGAACCCATGACAGAAGGAGAGAGCTGACTTCCACACGTGTGGAAAGCCTTCTGCTGTCCACACGTGCACTGAGGTAGGTATCCCACACTCTCACATGCATCACTTGCACAGTGATAAATACTTTTTTGCAACTGTGTGCACAGCCAAGAAGAGTTCCCTCGTACTTATAGAGATGGGATCTCTGGATCACAGCGTTCCCAGACACAAGGGCACTCTGCAGAGATAGGCCTAGCATCATGCAACTCGAGAGAGTCTTTCCAGCTAGCAGTAAGCAGCTTTGGAGAGTGCTGGGTGCACCGTGTTCGCCCTTATCATTATTCCGTACACATCGCAGGTTCCCAGCAAATATTTTAAATCTTTGGCAGACGAGGGATTGGAAAGAGGGATGCAATGGAGGGCTGACTGTCATATTTGTGGACTGGACAGATAGAATTGTGTAAGGAGAAGTGTCTGTCAGAGGTCAGACATAGTCATCGTGCTTATGATCTCAGGGCTGCAGGGCAAGGACAGATGAATTCTGAGAAGCTGCTGGCCAGCCAGCCTAGCTGAAATGGCAAGCTTCAGGTTTAGCGTAAGAAGACCCTTTCTCAAAAACCAAATAAGGTGGGGCGGGGGGAATGGTAGAGAAGATCCCTGACATTTTCCTCTGGCCTCAACACGTACATACAGGCATGCACACCAATATGTAGGCATACACCACACATGAATACCCCCCCCACACACACACATGAGCGTGCATCAAGAGATGACAGGCTCAGGTGGAAGGCTCTGGCTGGAATCTCTGTGTTACTTCAATCAAGATCTTATTTAATATCAGCATGCACCTTCCATCATAGAATGAATCCCCACTTTCTCATCTGCTTAAGATTGATGGCTCTCCAGGTGTCAGCCATGGGTTTTCTTTGCACTGAGCACAGTCTTCTTCAGGGACATCCACCTACAACTACAGCCTCTGCCCTGTCCAGAGACTGCTTGCTAATTCACTATGTACTGACGCGCCTCTTGGTATTTCCACAACTAGCTACTTAATAATACTTAAAGTTACAGGAGGGGCTAGTTCAGTGATAGTGTGCTTGCCTAGCGCCTACAAGGCACTGGGTTTGATTTCCCATGTGTCAAAAACAAACAAAGGAATAAATAAAGAAATAGAGGAATAAAGAAATAAATAAAAGAATGTTATTAGATAACACAGTTCATAAAGATCCATAGAATACTGAAAAATATTTTTATAATACATTTATTTGTGTGTATATGTGTGTGTATATATATGCATGTGTATGTATGTGTACATGCATGTGTGTATATGTGTATGTATGCATATGTATGTGTGTGTATGTTATGTATGTGTGTGACTATATGTATGTGTGTCTGTGTGTATGTATATGTGTGTATGTGTGTGTATGTATGTCTGTGTATAAGTATGTATATATGTGTGTATATGTATGTATGTGTATGTATGTCTGCATGTGTGTATGTGTATGTGTGTGTATGTATATGTATGTCTGTGTATGAATATGTATGTGTATATATGTGTATCTATGTGTGTATGTATATATATGTGTGTGTATGTGTGTGTATGTGTATTTATGTCTGTATGTATATGAGTATATGTTTGTGTGTGTATGAGTATGTTGTATGTGTGTATGTACATATGTGTGTGTATGTCTGTGTATGAGTATATATGTGTATATGTGTGTATATATGTGTGTATGTATTTGTGTGTGTATATGTGTTATTTATGTGTGTGTATGTATATGAGTATGTATGTATGTATATGTATGTGTATGTCTGTGTATGAGTATGTACGTGTGTATGTACATATGTGTGTGTATGTATGTGTGTGTGTGCCCCATGTACAGGGAAGTGAGCTGCTTCTGCCTCAAACCTCCCTCCCGGTTATCTTCAGAACTAAACCCTGTCACATATAGCAATGTCTGTATGTACAACATGACATTTAACAGGCATTCATGTCTTTGAAACAGAGTTTCATGTGCTGAAAACTCAGCATGGAATTCACGGTAGCATAGGCTACCCTTGAACTTGTGGCAACTCTTCTGCCTCAGCTTACCAAGAGCACAGGGATGAGCCACTGTGTCCGGCTCAGCCTTCTTTCCCTGTAATAAACTGACTCATAGCAGGAAAGAACAGTGCTGGTGCACACCTTTAATTCCAGCACTCTGGAAGGAGAGGCAGGCGGCTCTCTGTGAGTCTGAGGCCAGCCAGGTCTACGTAGTGAGTTTCTGGTAGCCAGTACTATACACAAGGAGACCCTGTCTCCGATATTCAGAGGAAAGAAACACACAAGAAATGTATCTCTTACAGTTACATAGAATACGTATGTTCTTATCTCTGCTTGCGTGGTGGTGTTGCAAGCCATTTGCCTGCATTGCATTTCTTTTTGGAAGAGGAATTTTATCAGAAAGAGAGGGAGGAGAAAAAAATGAGAAAAATCACAGGTCAACGGCATAGACATAAGAGATTCATGACGTAAACAACAATGGAGTATTCTTTCATCTCTCGCTAATCACTTAGGATAAACTTCAATCGTCACCAAGTTCCTTTTCTTTTCTTTTCTTTTTTTTTTTTGGTCACACTGTCTTCAAAGCAGGTATGTGTCAGGGATTGCTGGTGATAATATAGAATATTGACATGCAGCTAAAATATTAAATTTGGGCCAATAAGGACAGAAAATCTGACCAGAGACTCAAAGAAAAGTGCTGTCTATGGCTGACAGGATCAGGGCAGTTTTCTGCCTATGCCATGGCTGCAGCCTTCCTACTGAGGCTGGGGTCACTCGAGGACACTTGGTCGGGCTCCTCCCTTGTTGAGAAAGGAGGTGTACCTTTGTCTGTGCATCCACATGGGCCTCTTGGTTGACAAGGACCTCGGCCACGTTCACTCGGTCTTCTTGAGCAGCCAGGTGGAGTGGTGTGAGGCCACTCTGAAAGAGATTCCAAGGGCGTGGCCATCAGTCATGGCTAGGGTGTGCGCATGCATGTGGCAGTGTTTGAGACTTGGCTTGTGTGTTCTAGGAGAGTAGCTTTGACTCTTAAAAGAAAAACCCACAGAGTAAGTGCATGTACCACTCTGTATGAGCCCTGCATTAGCCCTGCTGACCAAAGGCTTCATAAACATATTTGAGATGTAACCCAGAGGGGCAGGGATGTTTGCCACAGACTCGTCTGGGCCCCCTTGCCTTCTCATCCACTTCTTTGTAGTGATATTTTTAAAGCCAAGAGAAGCAATTATACTGTGTTCCCCCAATGACATATGTGGGTGATCAACAATGTACATTAGAGACACTAAAATCAAAACCACACTGGAGTTTTAATACATTATCAGTGGGGTTAACTTCAGCAAAAAGTCATTGACAATGATTAAAATACTATATATATCTTATTAATATTAGTAATATTAACTTAATATTAACATATAATATTAAATCTAAATCACTTTTATTAATTACTTATGAATAAATAATAATGATAAATTAATAAAACCAATGAATTTAGTTAATTAATCAGTTAATAAATTTAATTAATTTAATATTAATGCATAATATTACAATACTATGTTAATCATATAGTGCTACATTATGGTAATGTTCTGGTTCATTAATGGACTTGTGTGAGTTGGTTCTCTTCATCTGTCTTGTGGGTTTGAGGGAATTGAACTCCGGTCATCAGGCTTGTCAACAAATTCCTTAACCTGTTAAGCCATCTTGCCAGCCCTGCATATATATCTATGTCTATGTCTATGTCTATGTCTGAACTGAAAATTTTGATCAATTTTCAGACGTTTCTGAGGATTTAATTGCTGTGGTATGCTCTGTAGAAGAATAAGAAGGGAGTTACCTTATTGCTCAGGTTGACATTGGCATTTCTACTCAGGAGCAGTGACACCATGTCCACGTGTCCTTCCTGTGCTGCGAGATGGACGGACGCAATCCCTTGCCGGGTAACCGCGTTTGCATCAGCACCGTACTCCAGCAGGGATGTGGCTATGTCCATCTGGTTCTTCTTGGCGGCGATGTGCAGTGGTGTGTAACCGTTCTGTCAAAACCAATCACTCAGTCACGTCTAGTAACAAGACAAGATGCATGCAGTGCGTTTTCAGATAGCATGCTTCCGTCTCTAGCTGCTCTCTTTAACCGTATGGGAAAACATGATCGAGTAAAGAAACTGTGCTGAACCAAAGAGTATCATCAGTGCAGTTCTGCGTGGGGAAAATTGCAATTTAAAATAACGGAGTTGGCATGCCGCTGGTTTCCGGAAAAGGTATCTATGAGAGTAGGTGCTCAATAAATATTACTGTATTTCACTGGGGCTACAGGAGTAAGCCGTATGCTATCAAGGGGGCATGCTCAGAGTCATTCAAAACTCCACTCTTCAAGTCAGTTTACTATCTGTCTGTTATGGTTTGAAAGGTGTCCCTAGTCTTCATGTGCTGGGACACCCCCCCACACCCCACACTCCCACCCCTGTCGATGGTGTTGGGAACTGGGACCTGTAGGAGATGGTGAGGATGCAGGAGGATTTGTCCTCGAGAAGACCTCATAGCTGAGGTGGAGGGAGGGGCCTGTGTAGGGAGGGGACTGTGGAGAGAGGGGGCTGTGGAGGGAGAGGGCTTCGGAGAAAATCAGCTTCTGAGAAGATGAGTTTAGTTCCCTGCCACTTTCTCTCTTTGTCTTTCCAATGTCTTTCCACGGGATGACACACAAGACCCTTGCAGGCTGTGAACTCCCCGATCGTGGCCTTCCCAGCCACCAGAACAGTGAGAAGTCCTCTGTTTGTTATCAACATGGTGCCAGAGCAGCCCTCAAAGAATGAAGACACTATCTACTGCCTGCAAGCTGCAATCTTTAATCTTCATGGGATTTGTTTATTTTGATGGGTTTTTTTTCCTCATTGATCCCTGATGGTCTGTCTGTCCCCCTGTACTCGATAGCCAGACCCATCACCCTGCAGGTAGGGAGAGAGGTTATTGTTTCAGGTTTCCCTGGCTAGCCTCAATCCACCAAGAACACGTTCCCACAGCCTGCCTATGAAGACAGCATGTAGCCGTTGAAAACTCAACTCAAAGGCCACGCCCTCAGGGAACTACCTCCTTTTTGCCCCTAGATTTCTAACACCCAGGGACCACTTTGTTTTTGAGCCCAGTACTGGACATTTAGTGACACTCTCTCATTTATATATTTGTCTCTCTTTCCTGCGGTTTGAAGCTATTAAGGGCACAGGCTATCTCCTCATAGTATGTTTCAAAGTGACAGACATGAGTCAATTAAAGGAAGAAAGGAGACTCTGCAGTCAGAATTAGATGCTCTAATCCTCTAGGAATATTTGGCCACCCTTCCCTCAGTTGGTCCCTGATACCCTGTTGTTAATTAGTTTGGCCTCAGGAACCTTGAGTGTCTCACCTGAGAAAGTGCTTTCTGGGACTTTAACATCCACAAGTCAAGATTGCACTGTGATACAGACATGAACTTGACCGCAGTGAGTGGAAGTGCAGAGTGGAAATGTCACCTCTGGATTTCTCTAACTCTGCCAGGGCAGAAGGAGGTTTTTATATTCCTATTTTTAGCCTTGACCTATGCCATGTGGAAACACCAGCTTATCCTGAGAACCGTTTGGCCCTCTGACCAAATGCTCAGACACACCCTTCAGAGACCTATGCCTCCTCTGCAGCCCAGAGGAACACGGGACTTTATCCAAGGCTACAGTGTAAGACACAAGGGCAGGAGACAGATCACCACCCGCCATCCCTCCGTAAAAGAGAAACTTCAAAAAGCAGCACCAAAAGAGGAAGCAGGATTAGTCAACATGCCCAACACTAACAATCTGGGTGGGAAAAGACGTGGAGAAGCCCTTATCAGGTATCCTCTGTGTTTTCACAGTTTATAGGGGACAGACCAGTCAGCTGAACCTGGCTGTGACACTGCATGCCTGTAAGTCCAGCATTTGGGAAGCTGAGTCCTGCCTGGGCTACATGGTGAGACCCTGTCTCAAAAACAAACAGCATCAATGAAAGAGAGAAAAAAAAAATCACATGTTAGTCACTTTCACTTTCTGCCCCCAACCAGGAAAGGGTTTGCTATCCTCTCAGACGTGACAATCTTGCTGTCTTCTAACACATCCCACAAATTCTAGGCCCTAAGGAACAACTAAAAAAGCTCTGGCATCTCTGTAATGTGTGTCAAGTCTAGACAAGATACACATTATTCTTTATGGCTCTCAACCATCCTAAGGCTGAGACCCTGTGATACTGTTATTCATGTTGTAACCCCCACCCAAACACAAAATTATTTTCATTGCTACTTTGTGGTTGTAAGTTTGCTACAGTTATGACTCCAAATGTAAATATCTCATGTGCAGGATAGCTGACGTGTGACCACCGGGGGGCGCTACCCATAGGTTAAAAACCTTCCTGGCTCCTACTGAGGTAGAAATTACAATCTAAGGTAAGAGAACCAAGATCATTTCAGAGACTCTGAGGAAATACTTTCAATAAGAGGCCAAGAATTTATCTGGAGACCCAAAATAAAATTCTGAGTTTCCTAAGCTCTGTTTTCAGGAAAGCAAAATGGTCCTTGATTCCTATACTCAAGGAAAATATATTAATTTGATAAACCAACCAGGGAGAACCAATTATAAAATAATCTTTTAACATGTTTTTATCTTCTCAAAAAAGATTTTAATCATGCGTATGTGTGAGCTCAGGTGCCCACAAAGACCAGAAGTTGTTCTGGAATCTGTTGGCTCTAGAGTTATGAGGGGTTTGAGATTCCTGGTGTGGTTGCGGGGACCCAAACTCTGGCCTCTGTAAGAGCAGTATGCTTGGAACCACTGACACATCTCTGCAGCCCAATCATAGAATAATCTCACATCTTTACTTTCTCATACTCTAAAACAAAATATTTGTTTTTATTTTATGTGTATCAGTGTTTTCCTGCATGCATGTATACCATGTACATGCCTCGTGTGCCCAAGAGTACAAAATGCTACTGACTGCTACGCCATCTCTCAAGCCTCACTTCCCGACATTCCTGTTGAAGACAAAACATCTGTCACGTGAAACTATGTGTATCACACTAAAAACAGTTATCAAAAGCAATAGATGGCATTTAAATTCCAGCTGACAGTCCCCCAATATGACTGCACACACACACACACACACACACACACACACACACACACGTAAATAAGAAGTATGACTAATTACTTTAGGCTCAAGCGTTGCTTTCTAATTAGACTCTTGATTTTGCCAGCAACCAAGCCAAGCTTCTTTCTAGCATAGCATCCTATCTCTGGAGACAGATTGGGTAAAAATAGATCTTAGCATCCCATTATCCCTTAGCATATGTACTTTTAAGCATCCCAGTCACCTAAAGTCACACATCACGTTTCTAACGTTTCTAGGATGTGTATAAGGTACAAGCAATTCTGAAAAGCGGTAAAGAAGAAGGGCGTGCATAGAGGGTGCAGCTGTGGTGCTAATGGCGCCCTCTGAAGCTCTGTCTACAGGCATTCAGAAACTGAACTTGCGGGAGTGAAAGCGGTAGAGGCTTTAAGCATTCTTTTTTTTTTTTTTTTTTTTTTGAAAGAAAAAAGTGCCCAACTGAAAACTACATTTCCCAGCATGTCTTGCGCCAAAAAGTAGCCAATGAGATATCAAGAGCAAAGGTGGGTGGAGCTTCTAGAGAATCTCTGCAGTCCTGTGAACTTCCTGCTGCTTTAAAGGGGCAGAAGAGAGCTTTGTGTTTGCTCCCTCGGTGCTGGAGAAAGAATTCAGCTGTTGAAACCACTGTGCAGGATTGTTCCCTTAGCAGATAGGCCAGTTTGTAACTGACATAACTGGTCTGCTCAGGATCAAAATGCACAAAGTCTCCGGCTTGTAGTGGAGATCAGAAGACGGTGTTACAGGGATGTCAGGACATAAACACTGGCCCAGGCAATGTGCCATGATACGGAGGATCAATGTCCCATTAGAAAAGTTGATGCTTAATTGACTGTGGCCTCAAATTATTATTTACTGGTCCTGCTCTTCAACTACTGATCAATGAGTTTGTAAATTTGCAAACATGCATTCTAGATTTTATTTGATAGCTACAAGGCTGGAGAGTTTTTTGTTTGTTTGTTTTGTTTTTATTTTTGCAAAGGTATAGCTAAAAAAAAGCTTGTATTGCGGCTGAGCCAACGCCAAGGTTGACAGTCTGGGGGAAAGTACTTAAAATTTAATTTTTGAGCAGATTTCACTAAGTAGAGCAAATGACTTAAAAACTTGGGAGGGAGATTCTGAGGATGAGCCTGCACCCGTGGGAGAGAGGAGAGAACATCAGGTGAAGACATCGGGTGCCAAACCTATGATTCTGGAATCTTCATGATGGGAAAGAGAAACAATTTCTGCAAAATTTCTTCTGACCCCCACACGTGTACACACACACACACACACACACACACACACACAAAACAAACAAACAAACAACAAAAACCCATGAAAAAAATAGCAACGTCTTTCTTAATGGAGGAAGTATCCAGAACATTCTCTTACAGTACTGCTACCTAGAACAGGCCAGGCTCATTGACCTGCCATGTGATGCACTTGACACAACCCTGAAGAACACTCAAGGCACAGCTCAAAAGCATTACAGTCACCAAAGGGTCCTTGAACCAATAAAACACATTAAAAGAATCAGAAAAAGAGTTTTAGGTACAGGTTTGTACTGGTTCGGTGTTGTGTCACAGCCGCCCACTCAGCAACCAGGTGCCTTTAAGGACATTAAGGCATTATGACATGCCAGGTCAGATTAGTGGGGTGACACGAGAGCTGAATGCACTATCCTTGGTGTTTATTTCTCACAAATCTAAGATGTCCACTGGTCAAAAATTCCCCAGTAACAAGAATATAACATAATAGTCCCCTTAATAGTAATAGAAACTCACATATGAACCTCTTTAGGCTGTTCTGTGGAACGCAAGGCCGGTGTAGGTAATGTTTTTCTGAGGGAAATGCAATCACTGTGGGCTTTCATGAATTGAAAAAAAAAAAAAATCAGGGCTTTTCTGCGCATGTGCGAATGCGCATGACTGTGCACATGCGCATATTCCTGGGCACGCATGCGCATATGAGTATGTACACCTGAGGCTGATGTTGGGTGTCTTCCTCAGCTGCATCTCTACTTTATCTTTTGAGACAGGGTCTCTCACTGAATCTGCAGCTTGATGATGAGACTAGCCGGGCTCCCAGCATTCCCCACCGATCCGATCCTTCAGTCTCTGCCTCCACAGCTCTGGACCTGCGAGTGTGTGTCATTATACCTGACTTTCTGCATGGGCGCTGGGGATCTGGACTCAGGTACTAAAGCTCGTGTAGCAAGCACTTTACCAAGCTCAGCTCGCTCCTGGGTCTCACAAGTTAGAGTTTTTTATTCCCTCAGGCTTTGTGGATTGTTTTCAATTTAGCGGAGGAGTACTGAACTCCCTTTCCTCCCCAGGATGTCCTGGTGATCCCAAGGAAACCAACGGACAAGTATGTATTTATTGAGCATCTACTACACGAGGCGACTAAACACCGGAAGGCATATACCTTTTTGGCTATTCTGTCTGTAACTTGTATAAGCCAGGTCTAACCAATGAGGACATTACACAATTCGCAGGAAGGGATGCTTGTATAGAGACAGATGCATGATACACAACCCAGTTCTTACGCTGTTGAGTTACAAATACCTTCGCGGCTGCGTGGGGTGAGGCTCCCTGGTCCAAAAGCAGAAGGGCCACTTTCTGATTATCGTAATGCGCTGCTACATGCAGTGGAGTTAGCCCGCTCTGAAAACACGTGCAGAGACAACAACCAGGGTCAAAAGTGTCTTAGTAGGAGAGGCTTAGATTTAGAAAATGGGATTAGATTGGTACAACAGACAGTATTATTCGCGTTCAGGTTTCATTGTATGTGAGCCAGCATTTATCTGATCACAGATATTCATCAATCTAGTGAGACTTCAATATGGCTTAGGTACCATCAGAGTGGCTGTGTGTGTGTCGGGGGTGGAGGTGGGGCGGGGGGAGTGGTATTAGCAAGTGCTGGTTTGTTATCGTGGAAGTGGCCTGCTACAGGGGGCTGATGATGTCATACCTTCCCAGCGGCATCGGGAGACGCACTCTTCTGCAGCAAGAGACTTGCGACTTCAAGCTTGCCATATTTTGCCGCCACATGCAGAGGGGTGAATCCCTTCTGAAGAGGGAAACGTAAAAACATCATGAGTGGAGGTTACCCAGGGCAGGGCTTCTCAGGGCTGACGGCTTCCTCTAGCGATGAAGATGAATTACGTGTATGTGTAAGTAAGGTCCAGGGTATCACATAACAACTGAAGACTTTTCTGGTCCTTAGGGATATGCAGACTCTACCTAGCCTGCAGCCTGCGAGGTCATAGGTGTCTCATGGTAGCTGGGACGGTGACCTAACACAGTTGTAGACAACAACGGGGTTGTGTAACAGTGTCATAGTGTCTAACATGCAACCTGTGAGGCCATAGGTGTCTTATGATAGCTGGAACAGTGGCGGACGCAGTTGTAGACCACGGGGTTGCATAACAGTGTCAACAGGTGAGACATCTCTGAAGAGAAAGAGAATATTTCCTTCCCTCTCTGCTGACTGAACTACACCAGTCACTCATTTGGATACTAATCAGATGTCTCCCCGAAACAACACTCATAAGCTAGATCTGAAAATTATTCCAGGGCTATTTGGAAGTGTCAGACTGTGAGAAAAACGGCTTCCATGAGTCTCATTACAGGCCCGTGGTGGTGTGCTTTGGAAACCCCTCTGTGAGCTCACGTCAGCAGAGGCCATGCGCCTTTCTCCTTTCCCCTCCTTCCCCACAAAAGCACACAGTGTCTTGAGACACACTCCTGCCTCCAGGAACAGTCTGAAGGCCTTTCATGTTTGCTCCCTGAGGTGAACTGAGTAATGACACATGCAAGTCTTAGAGTTCTTGGCTGTTCTCCCATGATTCGAGAGCCTTCGAAGATCTGGGTATCAACAAGTCAGTCAACACACAGCATTAGGGAGGGTCCCAAGCTTTCATCAGGGACCAGTAGGACTAGCACATACTACCTCACAAGACTATTGCCAACTAGAGCCAGTGGGTGGCTAAGATGGAGAAGGGCTAGAGGTGCCCTGCGATCCCCATCATCCATTCTGCCTCACATTCTAGATGACATCCAGAAACTTATACCTTGATTCTCCTAAACAACCCAAGGAATCATGGGAGATGAAGTTTGGGGTAGTCACTATTCTGTTGGTTTTTTTTTTTTTTTTTTTCCTGTGAGGATGTGTGGTGGTTTGATATGCTTGGCCCAGTTGGCCCAGGGAGTAGCACTGTTGGGAGGTGTGGCCTTGTTGGAGGAAGTGTGTCACTGTGGGACTGGGCTTTTGAGACCCTCTTCCTTGCTGCCTGGAAGGCAGTCTTCTCGTGGCTACCTTCAGTTCAAGATGTAGAATTTTCAGCTCCTAGAGTTGCTATGCCTGCCTGGATGCTGCCATGCTTCCTGCCTTGACGATAATACACTCAACCTCTGTACCTGTAAGCCAGCCCCAATTAAATGCTGTCTTTATAAGAGTTGTCTTGGTCATGGTGTCTCTTCACAGCAGTGGAAACCCTAACTAAGACAATATGTATAATCATTTTTTAAAATCAATTATATACTAGCCCTTCTTATCTATAGCCAGAAGAGAGATTATGGTACCCAACACTCTCTTCTCAGGACATGACATAGGCCAATTTGTCTTGCTATGATACTTGTTATGTCCATGGACTTTTTGTAAAATTAGGTAAAACAGAGAAAAAAACAAAAAACTTATGCATTCTGTGTGCACGTTATGGCCATGAGAAGATATTACTTGAAGACACCAGAGATGAATTAATCAAACCATAGGTCAACCTACTATAACAAAGGAAATCGGCAGGTTTACTTCAAACTTTTTGCGTTTACTTCATTTAAGTCTCTCAAGAAATTAAAAAAACAAAACAAAACAAAACAAAACAAAACAAAACAAAACAACCCTCTAATTCTAAATGTCATTAAGATATCCTTAAAAGATAACACATTGAGAAACTTAAGACCAAAAGACAATTCCTCGAGTACAAATAGCTACTTCCGTGCCAGAGCAAGGATTTGCTAGCCAGGGCCATAACTAGCCTGGGGGCCTCCCTGTAGGTTTAGAAAGAACCACAACATCTTAACCCATCATCACTGTGTGGGAGACTCTAAGCAGGGTGTGCTTTGGGAGCTGCCTCGTTATACCTTTGTTGTTATGGATAAAGATGCCCCATGATCCAGAAGGAACGCAGCTACATCCTCATGCCCCTCTCGGGCCGCAAGGTGAAGGGGGGTGTACCCGGAAGTAGTTGCTGCGTTGGGGGACGCTCCTTGCTGTAACAGCTGTTGCACTATGTCAGCTTTGCCGAGTCGGGCAGAGATGTGGAGTGGGGTCTGGTCATCCTAGATGCAAGGTAGAAAACACAGGGCTTGTGAGCTCGCCAGGCGACGGTGCTGTACGAGAAACGCAGGGGACGTTAATGGCCCCAAGTCAGAGATGCGGGCAGCTCTAATTTGGTGAAAAAGAAACCTCATTTCTTTTTCTACAAGGTTTGGAAATGAGAAGCTGGAAGATCTAAGAGCCCTTGGCCTGACCTATTTGCTTGAGAGTATGAAAGACTGTTCTACCTGAATCTTATCTCTTCACTACCTGCCATACAGCATCAGTTGTGATCTATAGACTGTTTTGTTTTTTTTTCCCTCGGGAGGGACAGAGGGGATGAGAACTAATATCAATAAAACCCATGCCTGGAGTTATATTTACATCTACAAGCCATTCCAACATGACTTTATTGCTTGATTGCTCTATGAGTGCCATGTTTTCCCTCAGTCAAAAGCTAGGGAGGGCAGAATAGGGCCAGGCAGGGGTTTGTCACACTGCGCAGCCAGGGCTGCATTGGTCGACAACAAAGGGACAGCTTATTACAGTCCCGCCTTCCCCCCAACCCCACCCCGAAGGCATGAAGCTCACACTGCATCCTGCTCACCCTGCTGGTGAGGGAGTTTGAGACAACCAGGAGGGCCACCCTTTCCTCGTCTGACCAGATAAGTGCCCCCAAAATGCCCCATGTCATTCCTCCGAGTGAAATACCCATAAAAATGTGTCAGCTTCTTTAAATGCCCCTGATGGGAGAGGCAGAGAGAGGGGCAGACCAGAATATGGGTATTTCTTTGCACGAAGGTTGAGATCAAGGCCAGGGAGGCTGCTTGACCAGACGGAAGCACAGGGGGAGCGTTTACAGATGGGCTGTGAAGTGTCCCTCACAGGCTCATGTGTCTGAGCACTTGCTCCTAGGCTGGTGGCACTGTCTGGGAAGGTTGTGGAACCCTTAGGAACTAGAGCCTCACTGGGGGGAGGTGGGCAGGGTGTTGGTTTTTAAAATTACTGTTTGAGTTTTTGACTTCACAAATACTCATTAACTGAATTTTGGCTCAATTGGGACAGGATTCTTAATGGTTTCTGAAATGCCCTCAACATTTTATATACATACATATACATATATACATATATATGTATGTATACATACATATATATATTTATGCAAAGTAGTAGCCTCAACATTGACAATTATGAAATCAAAGTATAGATGAACTCTGAAAAACTGAAGATGTTCTACATCCTAGAGATGAACTATTCAGCCAAGATTCCTTCCTTTATGAAAAGATAAATAGACACATTTATCATTAGCATGCAGGCTTGCTTTCACTTTCAATGAATGCCAAGGATCTATGTATGTCACCAAGTTGACTGAAAGTATATTTATTTATGATCTACTGTTAGTAAATACAGGATTTGCATTGTGTCCTTTCATATACCTATATAACTCCAATGACAAATGGCAACATTTAAAATGTTCTGTTCCGGAAAAGGAAATGCCAGATGTCACTCAGCTACCCAAGAGTCAACTTCAGGCAGTCAGCTGAGGAGATCTCAGCCAGTGGGTCTCACCCATCTTACCTCCCTTTGTGAAATACAAAATACATCATCTTCAATATCAACTAGATAGTCTGTTCATAATCAACACTCGTGAATATGAGACTTCTTATTACTAGCAGTAGGATACTGCCTCTCTGGTTATTCCATTTTACTAAGTTAGAGGCATAGCTGAGATCTCCTAGACCAGGGTCTGCAAGCTACACTTTGGAATCCCCATACAGCTACCGCTGAAGGAAAATCAGTAAGTTAAGAAATTATCCAGCCAGGTGTGGCACCTCAGCCTCCCAAATGTTTGGACTTCTGTTATGAGCCAGTCTGTCCAAGCCTACATTTGAATCTGGGGCATTATGGTTTTGCATTTTGTAGAAGGGAAAGAAAACTACATCCTTTTTCCCTTTGAGGCCGCGCCGGGTGGCAGACATATATAAGTCAACCACAAATGCGGACTTACGGTTATAGGCCGCGATTGTTCTAGAAATTTCCTCCCTAAAATCATCTCAGTATGATGAATTCTGGACCTGCCTGGATCTGGTTTCTAAGCTGTTAGGGCTTCACAACGCACCAGGGCATTTCCTTATTCTGTGTAGCTGTGCTACTGCTGCCGAGCGGCTGTGAAGCAGAGTATTTTCACGTGATTCTTGGGTGGAGCCCTTCATCCCCAGAGCTCTGATTAATAAAGCCCTGCTTTTGAGAGGCAGTAGGCATTCACTTAAAGGTTTGCTGAACCCCAGATTTCTGCCCCATTTTCAGTGTTAAGGTCCCACTTCATGCCCTTACCTTAGCTTTTGCTTCTACCTGAGCTCCATCTTGTACCAGATACCGCACCACTTCCGCTTGCCCGGACCGAGCTGCCATATGCAATGCTGTTTCTCCTCTCTGGGGAACACAAGGCGAAGTCAATTAATGGCAACTCTCAAGACACTGGCAGGCTTGGTTGGCGTGAAGTTATAATGACTGGTTTGTTTGTTTGTTTGTTGTTTGTGCCCTGAGCACTTCCTTGCTGGAAATTTAGGAAAATAAAGACATGAAAACTTTCCCAGGAACCTGACCCAGGGAGGCAAGGACATGGTGTAACCCTGAGGAGCCCAGCCACTGATGCTATGAGGAGCACAGCTCAGGAATCTACGGCAAGGCTTCCTTAGGTATCAATTGAGAAGGTATCAATGCTCCCAGTGTGGAGAGGGCATGAACGGTGAAGCACCACGGGTAAGCCAGTGAAAGCAGAGAGCCCCATACCTGCCTAACCTGCGCTTGCAGCTTGTTTCTGTAATCTGTGGTGTATGCAAGCTTCCCCATGGCATACTGTCCTATTTTCAGAGAATAGGCAGTCTAGACTAATGTCAGCTTACCTGTTCTTAAGTACTGACTGTGAAATTGGGATTAAACATAAACCCTGCCCTGGGACACCAAAACCACACTGGGGTCCGATGTGGCTCACCTGCAGTGACCTCAATAGATCAGATCCCATTTCTTGGTATCTTCATGAGGGGGCACTGCCCCTTTACCCTTTTGCCCAATAGTCTCTAACTCAGATCGTTCATTCATTCATTCATTCATTCATGCATTCATTCATTCACAAAAATGCCAACAGAAAGGATACATTGAAATATAAACATCATAAAAACCAAATACATTTGCTCCCATAAGCAAAATCCACATTGAAGTGACTTTTATAAAATAAGCTTTGCCCAACAGGTCATCTATCTGAATGGATGGACAGGAAGGTGACCTCATGGGACACATGCCTTGTGCTCACTGGAAAGAACCTAAGGTTGCTGTTTGCCTTATTACATACTGTTTTTTTATGAAGGAAAAAAACATCTGGTCTTAACCCTACACAAGTGCATGTGCAAGACCTCACAGCACATCACCTCAGTGATTAATACTGCCTGTCTTCACTTCTTTATTGCCTTTAATTGAGTTAACCCGATGGTCTTATGCTTGTGGTCCACTGTGCTAAAAAGATGATGCCAAATTTGAAAGACTGTAAAACAATGTAAGACGGCACAGCATGTTCAGGGCGAGCGGCTACTGCTCAGGTAACTATGCTAAATCATCTTGTGGATTTGATGACGACACTTGGCTTGGGGAAACATTGTCTGGTGATCTGCTCACTTAGATGCCCATGGTTTTGCTACAACATGGTAGAACACTCTTTAAAGAGGATGCTGTTGAAGTTATGTAAAAACACATCTTCACATTTGATGACACTGTGTGAGTCCCACTCTGAACATGCAGTGCTTTTGATGGATTCTGTCAGACACCTCCACAGCACCGCATTCCCACTCAGGTAGCCACTAGTGACATTCTTGCAATGGTAATGGACACATTCCTTAAGTCTTAACAATTTTTATCCAACTGGATATTGACTGGATCTTGCCTTCAAAGTGAAGGAAACCAGAGATGGTCTCATAATCTGCATCTGAAAAACCAAACTCTGTATCTGAAGCAATAAAATTACATAGCTTACTTATAGTAAACACCTAAGTTCAGAAAAGCCACTTTCCCCAGCATCTTAAAATCCCACAAGTGATCTTCTTTGCTGAGGCTACTTACCACGTTGGTGGTGTTTGGGGAGGCTCCATGATGCATTAGCTGTGATACTATATTTACATGTCCCATGAAGGCAGCAACATGGATTGGGGTAAGGCCCGACTAAAGGGGAAGAAAGACAACGTTAGTTGTTGGCTCATGATCCAAGAGGTTTGTTTATGTATTTGCCTGTCTGTTTCCAGTCATCTACTTGTATATCTACCTACATGTCCATCCATCCATCTATTCATCCATCCATCTATCCATCCATTCATCCTCCTATCCATCTATCTATCTATCCATCCATCCATTTACTCATCCATCCATCCATCCATCCATCCATCCATCCATCCACCTATCCATCCATCCATCCTCCTATCCATCCATCTATCCATCCATCCATCTATCCATCCATCCATCCTCCTATCCATCTACCCACTCATTCATCCATCTATCCACTCCATCCATCCATCTATCCATCCATCCATCCATCCATCCATCTAATCATCCATCCATCCATCCATCCATCCATCTAATCATCCATCCATCCATCTATCCATCCATCCTCCTATCTATCCATCCATCCATCCATCCTCCTATCCATCCATCCTCCTATCCATCCATCCACTCATCCATCCATCCACCCATCTCCTCATCCATCCATCTATCTATCTATCTATCTATCTATCTATCTATCTATCTATCTATCTAATCTATCCATCCATCCTCCCATCCATCCATCCATCCTCCTATCCATCCACCCACTCATTCATCCATCTATCTACTCCATCCATCCATCCATCCATCCATCCATCCATCCATCCATCTTAACCAGCTCAGGGGTCAAATGAGAAGAAATCAAGGTTATATCATTATATCAAAGATTCTATTAGGCGACTATATCAACACAACAGTCACTTCCGTAAAGCAAGACACGTGATTATGACTTAATGTCACTTTTATTAAAGAAGCATTTATTTTATATTTTTGATAGAAATTTAGGAAAAAGTTGAAAGGGAAATAAAGTTTATTTTCCCCTTGCTACAGAACTTTCTTGTGTCCATGTGTGTGTTTGTGTGTGGGACACAATGATAGCATACACTTTTGTAAAGTGTTGGCTACTAATTCAATTACTATTGAATTTGAAATACTATTCTGGATTTGGAATTCATGTGAACTCTGAATAAATGGAACCTATGATACATGAAGTAGCCAATGCAAACCATCCCTCTAATAAAGAAAAAAAAAGCAGTACTAGGCGTTCCAGTGATCCAATTTGTTAACTCTACAAGCACTGTAAATGAATGAAATACATTCAATGTGCTTTGAGAACAAGAGCATGCTTGCTCTGAACCCGTGAACATGTGCCCAGTTCCTTCCCTGAACACTATGTCTGTGTGAAGTGGGACTAAAAGATTCAAGGTTATTTTTAAATTTTATTTATTCGTTTGTTTATTTATTTATTTATTTATTCGAGACAGGATTTCTCTGTGTAGCCCTGGCTGTCCTGGAACTCACTCTGTAGACCAGGCTGGCCTCAAACTCAGAAATCCACCTGCCTCTGCCTCCCAAGTGCTGGGATTAAAGGCGTGCGCCATCACTGCCTGGCTTCAAGGTTATTTTATATTGAATATGTTCATGGAGGACAGGTATAAACAGAGAAGCCAAGATGAGAATTTAAAATCTTAAGAATAATGTGAAGGAGGTCAATGTCCTTGTGCTGCTCACAAAACTTTGTTCTGTTTGTTTTAAAGATTAACTTTATGTATGTGAATGCACTGTCACTATCTTCAGACACACCAGAAGAGGGCATCGGATCCCATCTCTCCAGCCCCTTTGTTGCATCTTTTTAATGTTCAGAATTTAATTACAACAGGAACCTGATAAAAATAATAGGAAGAGAAAGAAATTGACCTTTGTCTTTAAAGAGAGAGAAGAGTGTAGTGAATCTACAGAAATTTGAGACAGATCTATAATTCATATATATGCATGTATATATATATATTATTCATATATATGTAATTCATATAACTATATACATATACACATATATGAAGGACAGGGCTAATTCTGAAGGTCAGTGGTAGAGTGTTGCCTAGCCACAGGTTCTCATATATATATAAGAAAAAATATATGTATACAACAGATACACTAATATATATATACATAGACTATATATACATATATACGCATGTACACATAAGACAAATTCTATCTATAAAAGTAAAGTATATGCTGAAAGAAGAAAAAGTCTGCCTCCAACCTCCCAGTAGTGAAGACAAGCAATGGGGGACAGGGGACTTTTATTTTGGTTTGTCATCCTTTGCTAGTAACAGGAGAGTCAGGTGTCAGGGAACTGCCCTCTCAAGTCCTCAGGGATCTGGTGTCTGGTGGAGGCTTCTCAGCACTGGCAAGCATCTCTGAACACTTAGACAACTTCAGCCCAACCTCTGTCTCAGAGTCCATTCTGACCCCTAAAGGGTTTCCCTGCGCTGACATAAAAATCACTGCTCTGTACGAGAAACACCAGGGCACTTCACACTCAGACACAAGTCTCATGAAATGCCCTCAGAGTCTCTGGTATTTCTGTCCACTGTGTGTTGAGAATTCAGAAGCATTTCTAGGCACGGCAAGCATGCCACATACAAGGAATGGGTACAGGAGCTTGTGTGTCCAACATCAAACATTCAACAAGACTTCCTGAACTGTGGGCATGTGAGGACAGGAAGGCTGGGCCTGTGGGTTCTGGGGTCACAGGGGAGTCACACGGTCATAGGCATGATAACTGGATACTAGCATGGAAAGAAATATGCTGATGACCATCCCACGGAGAGCACCCAGGGCTAGGCATGCAGTAAGGGTAGACATCCTGGGAGAGGTGGTCCAGATGTGCAGGACCAGCCTGGCAAATGAATGAGATACACACACCTGCTCTAGGAAAAGAGCCAAGCCTCCAGTTTGCAGAAAGAGTTCCTGGAGTTGGAAGGCAGAGTGGGGTGGGACAGTTCTGGAATGGGCGATACCGGCCTGTTTGTTATGCAGAGACCCAGAGCTGACCCACAAGGATGAATTCTCTCGGTAGGTTTGGAGGAAAAGCACACAGGGCTTCCCTGCCCCTAACTGCAACACTCCCAATACTTCATTCACTGTAAACATCCACACAGAACACTAGTCCTTACTCTCCCTCAGCACGGGAACAGGTTTCTGTCTTTCAGCCAGTCATCTGCAACCTAGTGTGGCTCATTCGGTAGCACTGCCAGCCTCTACCCACGAGATGGCGCTATGCCAATGAGATGCCCCTTAGGAGATGAAGCTGGCCTACAGCTGTTTCCCTACCACAGCTGCTTGCCGAAGCTATACTCTATGGTCCCCCGAGTCCCCACAAGTAATCTCACCTCGGTTACAGCTTGAATAGATGCACCGTGCTTCAAAAGGAGTTCCATTACTCGGACGCGGTTCTTTTTGCAGGCGATATGGAGAGGGGTGAAGCCGTTCTGTAAGGGACAAACACGTGTATCTACTTAACTTCAATCCACGGGTATCAGTTCCCACTGAGTGCAGGAAGAGACATCTAGTACAGTAAGGCGCAGTGCGGACTTCAGAACCACAAGCGGTTAGACACATGGCTTTCCTTTGCTGGAAGGAAAAGGAGTCTGGACTGGTTCCTAGCAAGGTTCCCAGGTTGTAAGTTCCTTGTAGGGAGAGGCAAAATGTGCGTAGACTTCTTTACTTTATTTTAGAGTTCATTGTTCCAAATGATTTTTTTTAAAAGTCTCATTTTGATTTTTGACTCAGAGTCTCATTATGTAAAGCCAAGCCAAACTCAGCCAAGTGCCTTCTGATTTTTTTCTTTTTTTTTTTAAAGTTGCTATTATTATTACTTCAAATGTTTATTTTCATGTATGTGGCTACACTGTCGCTGTCTTCAGACACACCACAAGAGAGCATCGGATCCCATTACAGATGGTTGTGAGCCACCATGTGGTTGCTGGGAATTGAACTCAGGACTTCTGGAAGAGCAGACAGTGCTCTTAACCGCTGTCTGAGCCATCTCTCTAGCCCTTAAGTTATTATTTTATGTGTATGGATGCTATATGCATATCTCCCATGAGGTGTACACAATGCCCTGTGGAAGTCAGATTCCCTCGGAACTGGAGTCACAAGCAGTTGTAAACTGCTGTGTGGACACCGGGAATTGAACCCGAGACCTCTAAAAGAGCAGCCAGTGCTCTTAACCACGGAGCCATGTCTACAGCCCTCCTACTTTTTTCTTTGGATGGTCTGGACCGCAGCAGGCGCAGGCATGTGCCGTTACCCTACCTAGCTAACGTCCTTTGTCTTGCCTTTTTGGTGGGCGAGGGGTTGTCTCTAAATGCTTGTACCACCACCGGCCAGCCAGCCAGTCATTTATATTACCCTTGATTGACTTTCTGTGATGCAAGTGTGTGCTAAGTTTCAAACCTGGGACAAGCAGCTAAGGTGCTTATTTAACACATCAAAGTGGACCCAGCTGCCTGGTTCTCCCAGCATCCCCCAGTCTCTACCAGTTACAGGGTATGGCTGGCATATCCTGTTCTCTATCCTGAACTTTCCAGCCCAGGGGCTGGGCTGCCCTTCCCCCCAGAGGCTCCTCCCTCCTCCTTTGCTCCCTTTGCACCTTTGGCTTCCTGGCTGCCTTACTTGGTTCGCCTCTCTCCTTTCCCCTCCCCCTCCCCCACATGGTGGTCAGGGTCACGATCACTCAAAACTCTCCCAGAAGAGTCTGTCTCTATGTCCCTTATATCTATAATAAACGTTCTCCTCCACCCTACCTAGGAGTCATGTCCTTTCCGTTCTTTTTTCTTTCTTTCTTTCTTTCTTTCTTTCTTTCTTTCTTTCTTTTTTTTTTTTTTTTTATTCAAAGCGCCCCCTCTCTTCCTGCCTCTGGACAAACTCTGTACAAGAAACACAACCTTATAAGACACCCCTATCCAGTTTTGTAAACTTAGAACATCCAACTCCTAAATCCAGAGAGGATGGATTTGCCTCCGAGAGAGACATTAGTGTCTTGCTTTGAACATGAGTTCCCGGGCATTTAGTTTGAGCCTTCTGAGACTCGGTAGTAAGGGACCAGAGTATGTTCACCGAGCACTTCCTGTTCCTCTCTGTACTGAATTAAGGGGCTAACGTTCCCTTCTGCCTCACTTCAAATACAGTTGGGAAAAAAACCAGCATAAAGTTTGCACATTCGACCTTTGCCAGCGCTTGCTCGGACTTGTCCCCTGTGTGACAGGTCATTTGTATCTACACAAACCCTAGAGAGTTTCCTTTGTTTTGCAGGTTTAAGACTCAAGCACACAGCAGCAGAGCAGTGGTGGTACAAGGCCTTTAATCCCAATGGAAGCAGGTGGATCTCTGAGTTTGAGGCCAGCCTGGTCTACACAGTGAATTCCAAGAGAGCTGGGACTATTCGGAGAAACCCTATCTCAAAAAGCAAAAGCAAAAACCCAACCCAAAAGACTCGAGTATGAACTTACTCTAAAGACACAGGAACTTAGATGACCCAATGGCGTGTAGCTTGTTTGCCCAAAGGGTTAATCTCATAAAAAAAATTGGCGTTTAAACAAATTACCCATCAAACTGTTCCACTGGACCACCTAGTTCAGCTGTCAGTAGGGAGTCATACAAACACCAAGGTCCACCATACAGGCTGAATTCAAAGCTACAGCAGGTGCCTCCGAGCAGGTTCCAGGATCTGTCTGTCTGTCTGTCTGTCTCTCTCTCTCTCTTTCTCTCTCTCCTTTTCCCCCACCCCCCTCTCTCGGCTATAATCCATCCCAGGGTAACTGTCTACAATGTCCCTCTGTTGGGAAAACTTAAGTCATAGGAAAATAAAAGTTAAGCCCACACCCTGCTTTAGGTCCTTTTTTTCCTCCTATGGAAAAAGAGTGACTCATGGTCATTCAGCGGTCCCCTCCCTTCTCAGAAGGCAGAGGCTTCTGACACACTGGGCAAGCCAACAGCTCCTAAAATACTTTTTTGGTAGAAGCTGCTGTGGTCACAAAGACAAAGGCGCTGCTGGCTGTGTGTGCAGAATACCCAACTCCCTCCTCTCCACTGAACTTCAGGTCCCCCTGAGGCAGAGGGCAAGGTCACAAGGCAGCATTTGAGGGAAGCAGAAGCCTGCCAGGAAGGGTTAGCTGGAGTCAACCTTTAACTCAAAATTACTAGTAAATTAACGTCTTCCCTGGAATTGGGCATTTTCGTTCTTTCTCTGAACACAAGGGCTTAGTCTGAATGAAATGTCAATACTTTACTAAGGATTATTTATTTTAACCTTACTAAGGACTATTTACTGTAACAATAGCAAGCATTGTCTTATCTAGAAAACCAAAGGTTAACATCATTTAAGCTCACAGATTCTTGGACAAACATTATTATTTTTCAGACAGGGTCTCACTCTATAGCTCTGGCTAGCCTAGGACTTGTTATTAGACCTGGCTAGCCTCGAACTCAGAGCTCTCCTGCTTCTGACATTATGCCTAGCTGCCTATATATATATATATATATATATATATATATATATATATATATGTGTGTGTGTGTGTGTGTGCGCGCGCGTGTGTGTGCGTGCGTGTATGTATGTGTATATGTATGTATTTGTGTATGCATGTATATATATACATGCATGCATACACATACATGTATATATGTATAGTATATGTACATACATACATACACATATACATACTTTTTGTTGTTTTGTTTTTTGTTTTTTGTTTTTCGAGACAGAATTTCTCTGTATAGCCCTGGCTGTTCTGGAATTCACTCTGTAGACCAGGCTGGCCTCGAACTCAGAAATCTGCCTGCCTCTGCCTCCCAAGTGCTGGGATTAAAGGCATGTGTCACCACTGCTATTTTTTTTTTCATGTCTAGCTTGCTTCAAGATTCTACATATCAGAAAGAACATGCAAAAGCCATGCAAATGCCTCTCAAATGTCTAACCTGAGGAATCATGTTATCACAGGGAGGTGAATGAATCTGGTCATGTCGGTCTTTTTATAACTGTGTCATGTCAGGCTTTCTCTCAGGTAAGAGCAGCCTGACTGGAACCCTGAAGAATGAGCCATTTTGCACTGTCAGCTTTACTCCCACCAGCACAGGAGGCTTTGTCTACTCCCAAGGACGTTTGGAAAGATGAACAAAGTGCAATGATTTCATGGACATTCTGTCTTTATCTCTGGAAGAGCAATCCCTCCACAAGCAAGCCACCATGCGCTGCCAGCGAGATGCTAGCTTGGGTCAGATGGCAGGACAACTCACCAGGGCTTTGGCGTTGGGGTTAGCTTTCTTATCCAAAAGAACCTTGGCAACTTTGTAATGGCCGCAGTGGGCCGCCACGTGGAGGGCGGTCAGGTAGTCGTTGGTGACGTCGTCCACGGGCACGTTATGCTGGAGGAGGAGTTGGACGCAGTTTAAATGGTCTCCTTGTGTGGCCATGTGCAGTGGGGACAGTCCATTCTGGAACACAGAAGAGGACTCACTGTGTTAGCTTTTTAGCTCAAATGAGACAAATAGCAGAACAAGCAGGAACGTGTTAAAAACTCCCGATTCTTCATTTGGAAATACCTTACGCTTTTAAAAGGTGTTGACGATCCTTTTGAACAGCTCCTGCTTTAAAAAGAAAACTTTCTTTTCTTGTGCCAAAGAAAAAGAAAAAAAAAAAAAAAAAACCTGCCAAGGGTACTTCCTTTCCCCAGTTTTAAAACTCATATGGTTTGCACCAGGGGCCAGACATTACTCTCTTCTCAGTAGAATTTATTATTTAAAATTACAGTTTTAAAAAAGGTGAGCGCTGGTTCATAATCACTGGAGTGTTGCTGGTCTTGCCCTTGCAGATGACCAGAAAAGAACTCCAGATACAAGACTGCACAGTGGCTGGGAAACCTTCATCTGTTTCTAGAAGTCTGGCGCCCCCATGTGTCAACGAGTAAAAGGAAGCCACTGACCATCGGCCCAGTGAGAAGACCTCCGCTTAAATCATCCTGGCTTAATAATAGTTATGTGCAGTGCGAAGAAGTTGAAGATTTATTTCGAGACGTCAGAAAAGAAATGAATATGGGAGCACTTAGGTTTAGTCGCCAGCACTGAAGGGAAAATATTTAGAATGACAGCCACTCCTCAGTGGTTGGATACGTGAATCAAGGCCGAGCAGGCCAACGTTATCAAGCTTCTGTTAAGTGTTGAAGCGAAGTGGGAGAGCCTGGAGCTTCTCATTTACCACAGGGAGGTCGAAATTACTGATAACGTAATTTAGCACATTGAATAAGGCAAACAAGCCGTTTCCTCTATGATAACGGCAAATTCTGTTTTCAAAAAATGTAGTCATCGGGCTGGCGAGATGGCTCGGCAGTCAAGAGCACTGACTATTCTTCTGGAGGTCCTGAGTTCAAATCCCAGCAACCTCATGGTGGCTCACAACCATCTGTAATGAGATCTGATGGCCGTGTCTAAAGACAGCTATAATGTACTTATGTATAATAATCAAATAAACCTTTTTAAAAAAATGTAGGTATCAATAGTGTTTAAAGACCTGGGACTCGTGCCTGGGGAACCAGGCATACCTGACTTCTCCAAGACCAGTGATTCCCCCTACATTTATTATAGCATGAAACAAAAAAATTCATAGACAAAGCAATGTAAAATCAGTTAGCCATCACACTATCGCTGATGGATACATATCTCAGATATCCGTGTTCCTTAAAGGCAAGACATTTGTGATAGTATTTTCCCGTACTGCCTAGCAGAGAGTTCTGCAGATAGAAAAAAGGGATAAAAAGGTAATAAATATTGAGATGAATTTAAATACTTGGGTGGCTGTTGGGGAATTGGGATGTTCCTGCCTCAAGCATTCTCCTCCCCCCAAACCCCCCAAAGTAGACACTAAAGGTGTTGCCAAGGGCTGGGGCATTTCCCATCTGACACTGCCCCCCCCCTCCACAGGTCCTCTTTCATTTCCACCAAATCCTCCTTTGCTTTATGTTTTCCTGTAGTCTTAGAGGAAGTGCAAAGGAAACAAATCTCAGAGAACACAGGACTTCCTGGAGGCTCTAAGTAGGAAGCAGTGTCAAAAAATGGAAAGAGGCTCTATCCTGGTGAGCCTTAACCATCAGTGTGATATACCGAGAGTTGACAGAGCAGGAATTCTCAATTGTTAAGACTGCCCCCAATCAGCTTAGCCTGCGGGCATATTTATAGGGGATTGTATTGATTGGCAAATGACTTAGGAAGGCCCAGCCCACTGTGGGTGGCACCATTCCCTAGGCAGGTGGGCCTGAGTGGTATGGGGAAAGCTAGGTACACACGGGCCTGAGACAGCAAGCAAGCAGTGTTCATTCATGGTTTCTGTTTCGAGTTCTTGGTTCAGCTCCTTCACTGGCTTCCCTCAATGATGGATCAATTGTGATCTGGAAGTGTAAGCCAAATAAACCCTTTCTTCTCCAAATGGCTTTGGTCAGAACATTCTATCACAGCAGGAGAGCGGAAACTAGAACACTCAACGAAGGATGCATAGAATAATGACATATGGGTGGAAAACTAACTCGGTGTCACAGGGAATGACAGCGAGAACAAAGATGGAAATATCAAGTAGCCCATGGGTAGGACTCACATTGCATATGGTACCTGAAGGATGGCTTCAGGGGTGATAGGCTTTCTTAGCTCAGCAATATAAAAAGGCCTAAGGGACCGGACAGATTGCCTTAAAGTTAAACGTTCTATGACTTCTCTCTCAGTACATATTATCTACTGTCTTCATAAGTGCTGTGTACTAATCTAGGGGCTTGGGCTGAACAAGAAAACATATTGACTTTCATTCTACCAAAGAAAGCCAGGTAGCAAGCATGTACCAACAGCAGCAGAGAGGTTCTTTCTAAGCGGTATAAGGAACACCGATGGGGAGTGAACCCTGCCCAGATGATGCTGACTTAAAGTCATGGTGAGCACAGGTAGGACAGACAGTCTATTTGGTGGGCCAGGGATGTGGAGGAGTTGGCAAATGCTTGCCCCACAAGCTTCAGGACCCGAGTTTGATTCCCTTGGAACCCACAGAAAAGGCCAAGTGTGGCAGCATGTGCCTGTCATGGCATTGTGAAGTCAGACGAGAAGCTCCCTGGAGCTTGCTTGCCACCCAGCCTAGCTTTAGGCTCCTTGAGGGATCCTGAGTATGTACACACCAGTACACGAACATGGTGAGTGGGGTTTAACAAGCAGCCCTCTGAAATGACAAAGCTCTCTCTTTCTCTTTTTTTCGAGACAGGGTTTCTCTGTGTAGTCCTGGCTGTCCTGGAACTCACTCTGTAAACCAGGCTGGCCTTGAACTCAGAAACCCAAATCTGCCTGCCTCTACCTCCCAAGTGCTGAGATTAAAGGCGTGTGCCACCACTGCCAGGCTAATGACAAAGCTCTCAGCGCACCCCAGAATCCCAATGCCTAGCGTGTGTAGTTTCCTTGCTAGGACCAATTGTAAGTTGCCCTTGTCACCGTTAAGCATGGAACCAGGGAGAGAGATGCACGTTTGGTTTTGTGAGCTGACATGGGGTTCCCCTAGACTGCTGGGAATGGAAAGGGTAGGCAGGCTTCTCTCTCAAATCTTACACAGTGGTGGGGATGGATAAGCAGAGTTTTAATGTTTTAAATTTGTGCAAACTGAGGGCCCAGCGTATGGACAGGCAAATACCCTACCATTAAGCTGTGCCCCTAGCCCCAGTCTGTGAACTCTCAAGAAATAAACTGGGGGTGGGGGTATAGAAAAAAAGACTCAGAACCAAGCCAGAAGGTAGAGCTTCAAGTCTCTTTAAAGCAGAAGTTGGCTGCGCCCTGAAAATCTCATTGTGTAACTCTAAATATTAAGCATAATAGGCCAAAGTAGCAAGTGAAAAAAATGGCCTTGCTGTAAAACACATCATCCACAAAGGCTTCATAAACCTAACCTTATTTTGCATGTGCTTGCATGTATGTGCGTGCATACTCAGGTGTGCAAAGCACACATGCATGCATGCATGCAGACGCCTGGACGACAGTGGATATAGCCTGCCCTGATTACTTTCCACTTTATTTATTGAGAGAGGGTCTCTTGCTGACCCATCTTCTTACTGGTTCTGGATCATCTAGCTAGCTGATTTCCAAGGGGTTCCTCTGTCTTGCTTTCTGAGTGCTGGGATTATAGGTGGCCACTAGTTTTTACAGCTTTCGTGTGGGTGCTGGCGACCTGAAGCACAGTCCTCTGCCAGCAGAGCAAGCCTTTGTCCTCTGAGCCATCTCTGCAGTCCCAAAGCTTATTCTGGGCTCCTATAGCAGTGGTGATCTCGCGCGTTCTATTTAGCAGTGCTGGTGACTGTGCGCTCTCTCTTCTCTTTCAAAAGGCTCAGGTCTGAGCTGGGCACCGGTGTTCAGGCACCGCAGACCTTACCTTAGTTTTTGAAAGGATGGGGGCGGCTCTGTCAAGTAACATCTCCACCACCTGCTCGTGGCCACTTCGTGCCCCACAGTGCAGCGGGGTCAGACCGTCCTGTGGAACAAAGGCGATACCGGAAGTCAGTACATTTCGGGGAAAACGTGGTGTGTTATTTATGTCCTGTCATAGCATAAAACCATCTAGGATGCTGTGGGCCAGGCAGCATTCAAAGATTTGCTCATGGATTTCATAATTTTATATTTTAAAACTCGGAATTAGGTTTTTGTAAATTTAAGCCTCAGTGAGAGATTGGACTGTCTCTGCCTCCCCATGACAGGAATTATACATCCTGTGCTTTCTGTGGGTTCTGGGGATTAGAATCAGGTCCCCAAATTTGTACAGCAGGCACTCTGCCAACTGAGCTATCAGACCGAGACCTTTAAAGAGGAATTATGAGAGGAATTGCGTAGTGACCCTTCCTCCTCTTACAGGTCGTTGCACCATACTCCCCGAATACATTTTCTTAAGGTAACTTTGTGTTTGCGCGTGGTCTGATTAGCACATCACACCTTCTAGTGTGAGCATATATAAATTTAAATCTAAGAGAGCTTTTCTGATTGCTTGAGAACACAGCATCGGAATAACGAAATAGATCTGACTGGGATGACTAATCCAACTGTTCAAACATGACCGATCAAAATATAAAAAAAACTGTATCAATAACTTTATGATTGGTTTATTAATTGATTTGTTAAAAACCCTTTTAAGGAATTGGGCATCCTTATGGTTAGTTCCCTATCTGCTACTAAGTATGACTGACTGGTAGAAGGAGACACACTCCAAACTGTAAATACCATCTCTAATTTTTGCTTCTACAGATGTTAGTGGTAAGAAATTCTGTTTGCTACTGTCACAAGCTCGATGAATGCTGAGAATTTAAACACACTCAATATTTGAGCAAAAATTTCTTTCTAATGTTTCATTGGTTCTTTTTTGTGTTTCTAGTTACTTAATTTTATTAATTACTTTTATTTTTATAATTAAAATTATTATTTATTTATATGTATCCTTATTTATGTGTATGTGTCTGTGTGAGTATATGCCATGCGTGTACTGGTGCCCTTGGAAGCCAGAAGAGGGTGTCATATCTGCTGGAGCCAGAGTTACAGGAGAGGTTGTGAGCCCTCCAACCTGTGTGCAGGGACCCAAATTTGTGTTCTTTGAAGAAGCAGCAAGCGCTTTTAGCCGCTAAGCTATCCTTTTAGCATGCCCCAGTCCTCCATTGCCACCAGCAACAATGGATGCATGACCTGTTTGGACCTCTTCTGGTAGGCACAAGAATCTATTTTCCATCTATTAGGGTCTCACGTTCTCAACAGGACAGCAGTATTTCACCTTCTTCCTTTCATTCCTAGCCTGTCAGAGCTTTGTGCCCTTAGGCCCCCTGTACCTTCCTTCAGTTCTCACAGACAAGGACCAACTGCTGAGGGATAATTAAGAAAAGAGACCCAGCAGGGAGCCCAGTGGGCAGAAAGTCACTCAAATCTGCCCAAGCCTCCTGGAGTTTTCACAGACACACTGGCTTCTGTGTTCTCCAGTGGGAAAATACTAAACATTATAGTATAATAATATGAATAAATATAATATAAATAGAAATAATATAATAATATTATTAATATTAATAAAATATTAAAATATTTTATTAACAAATATTAAATCAATCAATCAATTAATATTAACACATATTAAATATAAAATAAATATTAAAATAATAAAACCTATCCTAAAGACAGTCTTGTCTACCAGTCCACCAGCGTTTGATCCAGCATCCTGGATTCACTTTCTAGCTGGGCAGATCTGAGGAGTGAGGCTGAGGCGTAAGGCTGCTGACTGTGATGTGTAAGCAAGCAGGCAAGGCCATATGTGTGAACAGCTACATCTCTAAGGAGCATCAGTGTTCTTTAAAACTGGATTCCAATCATAAATAGTACAGGAGCCAACTGGAGCATCCTCCAGGGACATTTAACTATCCTCCCTTTCAGGCCGATGTCAAGCGATGGCTTTATAAGTCAGAGCAATGCAGTCTTTCAGGAGGAAGCCACGGCAAAAGCAGAACACGGGGACCTCCAAACAAGCAAACAAACCAGCAGCAACCCAAACAAACCCACCGCCAAGTCCTGGTGGTTTCCTAGCAACAAAACACCTGAGCACGTCTAAGGAGACAAAGTAGTGGATACTCTACCCTCACCCCACCTCCCTGAGACAGTTCATACACATACACACACACACACACACTCATACATACACATATGCCATACACATCACACACACACACATACTACACATGCACACGCAACACCCCCCACAAACACATACACAGACACACACCACATACTCACACATATCACACACACTCATATATACGCACACACCATATGCACCATATGCACACCACATATACACACCACACACATACCACATATACCACAAACTCACACATGCACACACACAACAGCCCTCCCACAAACATACACAGTTACACAAACACACACACATATATATACAAATAGATAAACAGACACATACACAAACACACAAACACACCAAGAAATAGAGAGAGACCGAGAGGTGACAGAGAGAGAATAGATTTTGTGTCAGTCACAGTCTATCAATGATCCTTGACAGGAAGAAGATATAGATAACCTTTTGTAGGCAACTGATAAACTAAGGAATGAAGGCCCTGCAGGAGCTACAATATATGTGACAGCTCTGAGAAATGTTTATACATTTTCACAGATGAGATGCACACACACTTCTCACACACACACATACACACACGCACACATACACACACATCACACACATCACACACATGCCACATATACATACTCCCCCCACATCACACACACATACATACCACATACACACACCACAGACATACATACACACCACACTACAGCAAGCACACGCACACATCTCACACACCATACACACACATACATATACACCACATCATATACACCCTACGTATATACACATATACATACATATACACCCTACATATACACACATATACGTCACACATCTCACACACCATACATACCCCTACATCACACACATACATATACACCACACAGACAGACAGACAGACAGACAGACAGACAGACACACACACACACACACACACACACACACACACACACACACTGCCATTCAGTGACTGCCATCAGTGGCCGAAAAAAATGCCAGATTGCAGAGATCCTGTAATGTGTACAGAAAATTCCAAGCCAACGCCCTGCAGATAGAGAAGCACTTCAGTTCTTCATCCTGGGAAGCTCTCCTCACACCACCAATTGTACACACCAGATCACCAAATGTGGCTGTCTTAGCTGAACACATGACGCACCACATGACCGTGTGTGGCCACCTGAGCAGAACACACTACACACCACCAGCATCATGTGCGGCCACCTCAGCGAAAGCAAATACTGACTGAATAGTTTTAGGCATACTGTCTCAACTCGTGGACATTTTTCCCCCTGAGTCTACCTTTAAAAATACGCTTTTATTCTGAAAGAAAAAAAAAATTGAACATATTTTAGGCTTCAGGAAGCCAGATTTTTGCTTCATGGTCAAGTGTGATTTGTCTCTATGTAGATCTTTCTGATCCCTGTGTATAATTTTTCTGAAGAAACCACACACAGTTTTATCCTCACAATCATTCCTACATGGAAAATATTCTTCACTAAAGAACTGAAGACTCTAGGGCGGGCCAGAGAGCTGGCCTGTAAAGATACTTGTCTCATAAACCTGGAGACCTGAGTTTCGTCCCTGGAACCCGTGCAAAGAGATAACTGACTCCACAAAATTGTCCTCTGATAGTTCGCTGTGACATGAACATGCACGTGCATATGTACACAAATAACAATTAATTAAAAAAAAAAACTAAACCCTTATGGTTTAAAGAGATAGGATGCTCTCCCAAGGACGTTCAGGCTGAATTCGGGACGAGACTAGAGGGGATGTGAGCACACCTCAGGCACTGAGCCCAGCAGGTGTGAGACCCTAGGTTTTATCCCCATACTGCAAGGATATTTGCCAGGGTAGCTTAGGGACATTAATAATGACCAGTCAAGGCAACCAAGAGGCAGAGAAGACCAATCCTGAAGTTCAGGTTTTCAACAGTCACCCTTCTGCGACAGCCCTGACGCCTATACATCTGTCTACTGCAAATAGGTGGGCCCTGCAGACTCAAGATAGGAAGATTATCTCATCCGTGGGAGAGCAGGGCCCCTGGCACTCTTGCAGCCTCTGCTCCCTCAAATCACCTTGCTTCAGTGGCGCAGTCAGCTGTTTCCCAAGGTCAGATTCATCAGTCCCCCTAAGCTGCAAAGAGCAGCCAACAGGAGAGTCCTCGAAATGCTTTTTAATGCTGGCTTCGTCCCATCAGCTACAAAGGTGATCTGGCAATTTTCAAATTACACTGCTTTCAAGGACAGTCCCAGCAGGAGAGGGGCCCCACAAGGAAGCTGGGCATCCTGTCATGAAGGCCAGCTGTACCGGTGGGGCTGGCTGAGCTTCTAGGGACATTCGTAGGTCAGTAGAAACCAGCATAGTGAATTAAGGAAAGATCTTCAGTGAGCAGTCTGGGTTTTTTTTTTTTTTTCAATCAAGGATACTGAGGTTGCCCAGCGACTCTTTAAGACTTAAGGTGGGTACACTCAACAAGCCATACTTGATTCAGTCAAAAAGAGTATGGACAATTTGCAGACATTCACTATACTTTATATCTTTTGGACAAAAAAAAAAGAAGAAAGAAAGAAAGAAAGAAAGGAAGGAAGGAAGGAAGGAAGGAAGGAAGGAAGGAAGGAAAAGAAAATGGCATGCACTTTGAAGTTTTTTTGGCTTTATTGCTAAATAAATGGCAGCTTAGTTTCTCTAGCACTGTCCCCCAGCACAGAGCTCTGTTTAGGAAGGATTTCAGTAACTGCCATACACTTTTCTGTAAACTGTAAGTTCGTCAGGGTGGTGCTGGGGAGGAAACTCAGTGGGTAAGAGTGCTGGCGAGCAAGCCTGAGGACCTCAGTTCGAATCCCCAGCACCGGTGTAAGAAACTGGTCACAGTCATGCATACCCTCTGCCTCAACGTTGCCGGTGCTGATGAAGGGGTGTTGGAATGTGGGGGCAGGCAGGAAGATGCTGGGGCTTTACCAGTTGCTATCAGCCTAGTTTAAAATCAGCAAGCTCCAAGTTCAGGGGGAGACTCCCCCATCTCAAGGCAACATGGCAGAGAATAATAGACTTGACAAGGCTCTCCAAAAATTATCCTCCACACTGGCCTGCGCACAGGAGCACACCACCGCACTTACCTACATCTGCATGCACAAAATTAGAACAAGTCTTCAGGGTGGCATTATAAACCTTTTAACATCTGTCTTGGCTTCATCCTGGCTTTCTCTGCTCCTTCCCTTCTCCAATTAGCACACTTACGGTCACCCCTGCCATAAGACAATCTTTTGAGAGACACCCATTCCAAGATCCAAGTCATCATTGTCTTACCGCTATAGTATTTCTCTCTCTTTTACTTTTTTTTTTTTTAACTTTCCTTGAGACAGCATCTTATGTAGGCCAGGCTAGCCCAAACTCACGATGTTACCCCAGGATAACCCTGAACTCTAAATTCTCCTGCCTCTACCTCCTGAGTGCTAGGTTTCTACATGTGTATCACCATGCCCAGTTTACCCAGTGCTGGTGGCTGAACTCAGCTTCCTGCTACATGGTCAGAACCAATCCACCATAGCAGTGTTTCTCAATCTTCCTAAGGCTGCAACCCTTTCATACAGTTCCGCATGCGGTGGTCACCCCCAACCATAAAATTATCTCCATTGTCACTTCATAACTGCAATTCTGCTACTGTTATGAATCATAATGTAAATATCGGAAATGCAGGATATCTGATATGTGACCCCTTGTCAAAGGGTCGTTTGATTCCCAAGGAAATTGTGACCCATAAGTTGAGAAGCACTGTGTGATAGTGTATCTTAGAAGGCTCTCCAAAAACTCCACCAAACCTTCCAACTTCTGACATTTCTGTCTTCTTTTCTGCACCTCCTTTGGGGAACTTCTAACTCAAACTTGCCCCTATGGCTGACACCTATCAGTGTTCCAACTTTGGGGTTTCTGTTCTTTCATCTCTGCTTCCTCTAGAAGGGATCCTTGGAAGGTCAGCTCAGAGAGACTCCCCAAGCCTTGATCTGCTACAGTCTTTTAATCACACCCACCACCATTTCAGCACCAGAATCTACCTTCAGAAAAAGATTCTGTCTGCCATGTTGCTTTTATATCACACCTTAACTTTCCTTGTCGTCCTTAGAGTTGAGCTGGGCTCTCTCTTCCCTTGGGTTTGTATAGTAAGGCTCTGTAGTAGAGAAATCTGCCTGATTTATCAATTTTTCATGAAGATTTATCTATTTTATGTATATGAGTACACTGTTGTTGTCTTCAGACACATCAGAAGAGGGCATCGGATCCCATTACAGATGGTTGTGAGCCATCATGTAGGTGCTGGGAATTGAACTCAGGACCTCTGGAAGACAGTCAGTGCTCTTAGCCACTGAGTTATCTCTCCATCACCCTGACTTACTAACTTCTAAAAGAACTATCTTTACTGTTACATGCGTCTTCACACATGTACATGTATGCAGGTACCCACAGAGGCTAGAAGAGAATGTCAGATCCCCTGTACTTGTAGTTCCAGGTGCTTATGGGTACTGGAAATCAAACATGGATCCTCTGGAAGAGCACAAGTGCTCTTAACCACCGAGCCATCTTTCCAGGCATTCTTTACAAAGTATCATGAATATTTGTTCTCTTCAGCATCAGTCTAGCCTCCCCTCATCCCAAAGGTAAGATAAACAATGAAGGGTTAACTGGATCTACCAAGGCATGATGGGACACTCTGCCTGTGCAGGGGAATGGGGAGCATGGGGATAGCCTGAATTACAAAGGCAGTTTGAGGCTATCCTAGACTACATAGTAAGGCCTTATATCAGAAAACCAAACCAAACTAAAAACCCAACAAAACAAAACAAAACAAAACAAAACGAACAATCTCTTCCCATTACTAAGTTAATGAACAGAGTGAGCGAATGTCTTTCCAAGTGTGTTTGTTAGTTTTTGAGTCAGTGTTCTGGACAGTTCAATTTGGCTTCTAAGCTGGTATGAGGGCTGACGGATGACCTTGAACTTGTGATCCTCCTGTCTCCCCACTTTTAGTACTGAGATTATCAGGTCACCCTGTTCCTTCAATGTGATGCTGCAGATCTAACTCAGGGCTTCAGAAATGCCAGGCAAGCGTCCTACCAACTGCACCCTATCCCCAGGACCTCAAACTAATCTTTACACAAGTGTTTTTTAGTTCGATGACTATGATTTAAAAAAAAATGTTTACACTTTGCATTCATCTGTTTGTGTGTGCATGTTTGTGTCAGGGCATGCATGTGGAGGCCAGAGGACAACTTCAGGAGCTGGGTTTCTCCTTCTAGCATGTGGGTCCTGGTGACCAAGTACAGGTTGCCTCTACTTGCTGAGCCATCTCACAGGTCCTGTTTTTTCTTTTGTTTTGGATTCATTTTATTTATTGCTGAAACACTATTGAAATATCTCATCCTTAAAAAACAACAATAAGACTAAACAAAACCCTCCAAGAAAAAAAAAAAAACAAAACAGAAAACAAAAAAACAAAAAACCCAAAAAATTCCTAAACCCCAATCCCCCTGAAATTCTCACGAGAGGAAGCTATTTGTCTATGAAGATTAGATTGGAGAGTGTGACTCAGTCTGTTAACTCTCAGGATTTGTTCTAATAAAATTTTCCTTTCTTGTAAATTAGGATACTGCAAGCGTATAAATAGCGAATATTTTATGAATAGTGTGCTTGCCAACAAAACACTTGCATATTCTCCTCTTTCAAATTACACAAATGTTGGTGGGTTTTTTGTTTGTTTGTTTGGCACAAGAATTCGTTTTTGGTTATAGACCCCTGCAAACTTGTGATGTATGTAAAGTGTAAAGTGTCAATTACAAGAAATCCTAGACCAGAAAAAAAAAAAAGCTGTTCTCCAACCTCATGCAACATTAACTCCTATCTGACAGATTTTTGGCAAAGGCAATTTGGGGGGAGGCGAGGGAGCCCACTTCCATACCACACATATAAAACAGACTAGACAGGATCGAGTGGGATGCTGAGTTGCCATGACAACATTATGGGTGGGAAATGGAATTGCAAGGGGTTGGCAATTTTCTTCCCAATCCCCTAGATTTTTTTTTTTTTTTTTAAAGCGCTAAGGTAATGAATGGGTTTTCCTTGGGCAGACTTTTGAATTGCCCATACAGGCTGGTCCTGGGCTTGTATTTCAAGGGGATGGTAATCTTGTAAGTGAGGTGGGAACTGCGTGCTGCTGGCTGAACAGAATGCTCTCTCCTGTTAGGCAAAGAGCCAAACCGTATGCACACAGAGGCCAGAAAGACCTTCCTTCAGTCTTTCCTGAGTGCAGAGTACAGAGAAGGACTTGGATCAGAAAGCTGGGGACAGTAGGGTATCACACCAGAGAATGTTATCCAGAACAGACCCTTTCCATCTGGATGCTGCTCAAAGCCAAGACTAGAGGGACACTCACTCATGGCTGGGAGAAAAGTTCCAGAAGTAACGTGTTTATTTTGGTTTGTGTCCTTCAGGCTCTTCTCTTTCTTGCCTAAGCAACCTCCTACCCCCCAATTCTAGAGATGGAGAAGGAAGTAAAGCCAGGAGAACTCTGGGGGATACTTGTGAATGTCAAGTACAGCGTTATATCGAAATGGCTGAGAACAGAAAACTATCATGCAATAATGCACCCAAGAAGAGTTGGAACAAGTCAAGACACACCAACAAACAATGATTAGAGTTTAACAGTTCATTCTTTATGTTGGCATTTCTACCCGCTCAAAACTTGATTGACCCTTGCTTTAAATCTTAGGCAGTTGTAGAGTTAACTCAAGGGAAAATGGAGAGCCATTTTTGATGCCCTCTGTTACAGGAGCTTTACACTTGGGGTCTTAGGGTCCTATTTTATTTGGACCACTGCTCCATGGGAGAGGTCTTAGGGGTTCTATTTATAAATCAGAGCACTGCTCTGGGGGTTTGATGTAACTATCCAAGGTCACCCAATGAGAGTTCATGTGTAGGCTTGCCTCGGGAACACTGGGTTTCATCGGACTAAGTCAAATATTAATCAATACATGCATCCAGTACTCTCGTCCAAACAAGACTTCGTTTCTGCCTTTATACATGGACGTAGAATCTCTTCCTTCTCTTTCTGATTGTGGTGCTGTTCATGCAGTTAAAATGAAAACGAGAGCTGGAAAGATGATTCAGTGTGCAACTTGCCCCCTGACCACACACACACACACACACACACACACACACACACACACGCTGCACGTTGTAGCCCATGTACATAGATGCATACACATACAAACATAAAAGGAACATAAAAAAATTGAAGGAGAAGAATGTGAAACCCTTTGGCCTTTCTCTACCTATAAACTACAGCGTTTGGAGAGAATACAACCCTCTATTATTTGGTGTTTCTACTCTGGTTTAGTGGTCTTTGTGTCTCTTGTCTTGCTTCAGGTTGAATGCTATTTAGAATGCTAAGCTATAAGAATGTTCATCAATACATCCATCCATTCATTATCTATCTATCAGCCACCTGTATATCTCCTCTGTCTCTGTCTGTCTTTGTCTCTTCCTCTCTCTCTGTCTGTCTGTCTGTTTGCCTCTCTGTCTCTGTCTGTCTCTGTCTCTCTCTGTCTGTCTCTCTGTCTCTCCCCCCTCCCCCCTCCGTCTTCTCATTTGACTTTTTAGCTCAATCTTTTTATGGTGGTGACTGCCTGAAGACTATAATATATAGTCTACATGATCATAATCAAACTATCAGTGTGTTATACAGCAATATCTATCTTATGAATGTTATGTGTTGAAGTAATATTATACTTAACTTTATGAATAACATGAGAATTCTGTAATGTAATTCCATTCATTCTACTTGGTTTGATTTGGGGGTTATAAATATGACACGATTTTCTTGTCTTCCAAATCTCCCAACAAACGGATTTGTTAAGTGTGAATGTTAAATGTGATTATAAATTTTCTGAAATTAGACACTTTGGTATACCCAAATACTTCTCAAGAGAATGTTATTATGTTTAAAAACTCACATCAAGGCTCAGAATGAAATTTAACAGTGAGTTATTTATTTGCTGTGACTTTGTTTTAAGAAAGGGGCACAGTCAGGATGTGTACAGTGGATCACTGTGGAGTACTTTGGTGTCTACTGGTTTGAGTTATTGCAGACAAGTTGGATGTCAGTGTTACCAAAGCACACGAAGGGGGAACAGGAGATTAAGTAGGGTGCCTGCACCTGTGACTGAATGGCAAGCTACGAAAGCAGTGACTGTCTTGTTCTTGCTAGTTAGATTCTTCTAGAGAACCAGGCATGCAGTATTTATGCATGACATTGCACTCCCTCCTGAGCAAGGTAAATGGTTTTATCAGTGTGTCCTTAAAATGTCAGGACAAAGAAAGGGAGTCTCCCGTCTTTTTCTAAGACCGTGGAACGTATTCATCCCGTCAGCGTGGAAGCCTGTGGTGTTTCTTTTTCACGTCTCTGAATTTAAGCAAATGCTCTCAGGGTTCAATACTTGTGAAGAATTATTTTCATTTTATGTGGACGAGCGTTTTGCCTGCACGCACATATATGCAACATGTGTGGGCTGATGCCCATGTTGACTAGAAGAAGGTGTTGGATCCTTTGGAACCAGAGTTATGGGTGGTTGTGAGCTGCCGTGTTGGTGCTGGGAACTGAACCAAGGTCCTCAGGAAGATAGTATGCATTCTTAGCCACTTTGTCGCCTCTCCAACACCTATCAATATTTGGGTTTTTGTTGCTGCTGCTTAGTTTGTGTCTGTGTGATGGAGGTGTGTGTCTCATGTTGTCCAGTCTGACCTTGAACTCTTGATCCTCCTGTCTCTCCTTTCCAAGTGCTGAGATTAGAGGTGTGCATCCCCACATTGGGCTAAGTTCCCAAAAGTTGTGACAGAAAATGAAAGCCATCAGTCCATTTTATATGACATGTAGAAATATTTTTCAACTAGTCTTGGTTCGTGGATAAACTTGGAACCTTTTTTGTTGCCTAATTGTGTCAACAATTTGAACTCTGATGAAGCCGTATTTTAAAATGTCCTCTCTTGAGAGAGGCCTTGCGATGACTTTGTTTTTGGCAAGAATTTGTTTTTAACGAGGACAGTCACACTCCCAAGACTGTAAAAGCAAGCAGAAGTTTGGTTTTCCTTTTCTTAGTTTTAAACTCAGAAATACAACCAGTTACATTCCAGGGCTATGGTGTGTGTGTGTGTGGGTGTGGGGTGTAGAGTAAATATATAAGCTATAACTGTGTTGTCTGGAAAACATCTCAGGGTAAGTAGACTGAAGGAATTATAAAAACACCCTCCCCATCACCACATCTGTGTATACATTTCTTCTCATTCTTACATGAGACTCCAATGCCTCTGAGGTTGGGGGAAAAAAATTATGTCACAGAAGGACCAGTATCTAGTCAAGCCCATTAAGGCCTTTTGACAAATGTAACATTAGGGAGTCCCTCTTGTTTCCATGTGTCCAGTGAATGAATACTTTTGGAGTATGTAGTGTATGTGACACGCTATGGTTACTGAGCTAGTCATGTGCATCTCCGTGCTGAGGTGTGGCTCCATGTGCAATGGTGAGTAATGGGATGTGTGAGGACAGGGCACTAGGTGCCTTGTAGAAAAGGTAGAAGGTCAGGACAGGCTTAGAGGCTTGGTGCCAGCATCCCGGGAGTTAGCACTGCTTGCGCTCAGAGCCCCCAGTGCATCTTACCAGGAAATGCAAGCCTGCGGCCTTATTAGTAAACAGTGAGAAGTTAGTCAGAGAGAGAACTCGGCCTTTAGAATTGTTCTAGAATATGGACTATATTGAGTCTCGGACTGACGCAAAAGAAATAAAAATGGTGAGAGACCATCTGCCACAGGGAGTCTTCCTTCAACAAGTACCAAACACTCATGCTGGCTTGGAAGACAGGGAGAGTTCAGTGCAGAGAACAGCAGGTGGTCCTCAGCAGAGCATCGTTGGCTATAAAGAGACCTAGCCATAAAGATCTTGTTGGAAAATAGCAACTTCCGTTAAAGCCCTTGAATCAAGAGTGGTATCTAGACCAGGTCCAAAGTGTTTCCGTGGTGAGTGCTCAAGCCCCACCCACTCCCACTGTCCTCCCTGGTGAGTGCTCACACCCCACCCACTCCACTGTCCTCCCTGGTGAGTGCTCACACCCCACCCACTCCACTGTCATCCTGGTGAGTGCTCACACCCCACCCACTCCCACCATCATCACACAAGCACCTACAGGCTATGTTACTCTGTTGGCAAGAGCTAGAATGAGCCGGGCAATATCAGTTCAGCACAACGGTCCTGAGGATTTGGGGAATGCTTCCTTGCGATGGAATAAACAGAGACCCAGATGCTCTGGAACATTAGGTTTTTCTAAAACTCCAGGAAAAGTTATATGTAAGCATCTTAAAACTTCTAGTATGTCTCTGCTTTTTTATTCCCATGGTGCTGGGGGTTGGATCTAGAGACTTCTATATGCTAGGCAAGAGTTCTACCATTGAGTTATGTCTTAGCCCTAATTATTCTTTATGTGTGTGTGTGTGTGTGTGACTCTTATATATTGAGGCAGGGTTTCTCAGTTGAACCCAGAGCTCACCAATCCACTAAGTCCAGGGAGGTAGCCTGCTCTAAGGTTTCCTGCCTATGCCTTCATGTTCTGGGATCACAGGCGAGCTGCTGTGTCCATCTGGAAATTTATGTGGCTACTGGGGATCTGAACTCTGGTCTTCAAGTGATACACACTCTGCCTACTGAGCCAATGTCCCCAGCCCTAATTATTAAAGTTATAATAGCCATGGCTCTTCTTACTGAAAATTGTATAAAGATGACGAGGAAGTTTGGCTGTACTGGGAAGGAAAGGAGGGTGGGAGAGGGTCATGGCTGAGAACCATTCATGCAGAGAATGCCAGGTAGCTCACAAGTTTGAGGCATATACTTCACTCTCTTTCAATTATTTAGGCAGACATTTGGTCTGCACAGAATTAGAAATGTCTCTCCCCCCCCCCCCCCGCCCCCGATCCACTCCATAGCAGAAAGTAAGAAAGCAAGACAGATTTTTCCTCCTCTAATTCCTCTGGGCCAAGGGTTCTCAAAATTGTGGGTTGAGACCCCTTTGGGGGCAGGTCACATATCAACTATCCTTCATATCAGGTATTTATGTCACAGTTCATGACTGTGGCAAAATTGTCATTACGAAGTTGCAATGCAATGAAATGATTTTATGGTTGGGGGTCAGCACAGCACGAGGAACTGTATTAAAGGGTCACAGCATTAGGATGGTTGAGAACTATTGATCCAGTAGTACTTCCTTTATATCTGAGTTTCTTCCCGACAAGACTGAAGGCATATATGTCTAGATAACACTGAACAGGTAGTAGTGGGGGGCCCCCTCTCCCCACTTATTGACAGTAAGCCAGAAGTCCAGGGGCACAGAAATGAAGCTGCCTAACATGTTATTCTCATCTCAATTAGCTGTCGATGTTCATCTGGACCCCAATGTTTGTCTCCCTGTCTTGTGGTCGTATGCAAAGCCTGTTGAGGTTTGAATGTGCAATGTCTCCTATGGCCCTATGGGTCTACGGCCTCATGTGTTAAAATTCATGGTCCCCAGAAAGTGTTGCTGTCTGGAAAGCTTGTGGAATCTTTAGGAGTCTTTACTTAAGGAACTGGGTCACTGGGAGAGGCCTTGAAGCTTTAGGGTACTGTACCACTTCCTGTTCACATTTAGCTTCCTGTGCCTTTAAGATCTGAGGAGGTGTGGAGTCCCAGTTACATATACCTCCTTCTACAATGTAGCTGCCCGCAGCCATGCTTTCCCTGCTATGATGGATAGTGTCCCCTCCAACTTAAATGAACTCTTCCTCCCTCTCCCTGTAGCTATGGTTTTTTTTTTCTTCAGGCATTTGGCCACAAAAATGAGAAAATTTTTTGTCCGCCTATCTGAACTTCCTATGGCAATGGCTCTCGGTCTTCCTAATGCTGTGACCCTTTAGGACAGTTCAGGTCCTCGTGTTGTGGTGATCCCCAACCACAAAGTTATTTCACTGCTACCCCGTAACTGTAATTTTGCTACTGTTACAAATCATAATGTAAATATCTGCTATGCAGATGGTCTTGCGCCATCCCTGTAAAGGGGACCTGAAGGGATTGCCGCGACCCACCCATCCCTGTAAAGGGGACCTGAAGGGGTCGCCGCGACCCACAGATTGAGAACCATGGTCCTATGAGTTTGTATAGGATGCAAGATGAGAAATAGTTTGTTCTTTTTGTGCGTAAAGACTACCAACAGAGAGTGAAATGAGGTCATCTTCAATCAACTAAAGTCCCAGAGGATGGCCAGCACCCCAGGCTGCCCTCCTGATTGGCTCCTACACCTGTCATTCTTCCGTGACAGAGATTCCTAGTATTCACAAATGATCCTGCACTTCCTTGTGACTAAGTTGCAAGAGCAGTCAATGCCCCACCACTGTCCTCCACAACTCTTTTCCAGAGCTGATGCTTAGCAGAGCTAAGAACAGGTCTAGCTTTCCTGACTTACTGACATTTTCTATTGAGATATAGAAAAGCCACCTCAATAAGACCCAACTCAATTGCTTTGTAGAGAGGTGGGTCCTTTGAGGGGCAATTTTTACCATTCCTCATTTTTCTCTCTAGTAAGATTGATTCTTGTAGGGTATGGCTGTTCTTTCCAGGTTCAGCCGTCAATCAGTCAGACCACTAAACACCCAGGCTGGGCTGGATTAGGGACAGAGTATAAAAAGTAACCCAGTCCACGGTCTCATGGTTTTAGGACAAACATTGCCTGCTTCACCTCTTCTCTGAGTAGAGCAGATATTCAATGGTCACTTATTGGGCGAGTGAATAAATGTCATTAATAGTACAGACATGACCAGAATACAGTTGGTCTGCCAGGCTAGTTTTAGGAACATGGAGATGAGGACTCTTGGAAGTGGGACCTGGTGACAAGGCAGGGACCCCACCTATGAGGCTTCAGTTAACAGACAACACTGTGTTTTGATTAGATTGCCTCTGGTTCAGATCTTCTAAAAACACATGAAACTAAAGAAAGGAAAGTCTTTGTATGTTTTTCTTCGTTTTGGTTTAGATTTATTTATTTATTTTATGTATACATGTACACTGTCGCTGTCTTCAGACACACCAGAAGAGTGCATTAGATCCCATTACAGATGGTTGTGGGCCACCATGTGGTTGCTGGGAATTGAATTCAGGACCTCTGGAAGAGCAGTCAGTGCTCTTAACTGCTGAGCCATCTCTCCAGCCCCTGTATGTTTCTCTTAACTAAGACTTTTACTTTATTTGGTCAACATCAGGTTCTTACTTTTTTTTTTTTTCATACAATATATTCTGATCATGGTTTTCCCTCCCCCAACTCTTCCCAGATCTTCCCCACCTACCCGACTCCACGCATTCTTTTTCACTGTTTTCAGAAAACAGGCAAACAAACAAAAAAGCAAGCAAACCAAAATAAGAAAGAAAGAAAGAAAGAAAGAAAGAAAGAAAGAAAGAGAGAGAGAGAAAGCAAGCAAAGAGAAAGCACAAGAAATAGGCAAACACAAACCCTATAAAACATGAACGTGGAAACCATAACATGCAAGCAAAAGACCAGAAAGACCAAAAAACGGCCAGAGAAGGTGATGAGATAAAACGTCTATGAAATACCATAGAGGTCATTTTGCGTTGGCCATCAACTGTCAGACACCGAGTCTGCCCTTCACTGTGGTTAATATGCTTAAGCAGGATTCCATTGGAGAAAACTAGTTTTTCCTTTTCAAGCAGATGTCAATTGGAGATAATATTTTGGTGAGGAGTGGGAGCTCCTGGCCACTTTCCCTTCTCAGCACTGGGACCCTGTCTGGCCTGAACCTGTATAGGCCTTGCGCATGCTGTTGTAGTCTGTGCGTGTTCACATGTGTGTCCGTTCTGCTGAGTCGGGAAGATGCTGTTTCTTAGATGTCATTTTAATATGAACTGGGGCTCTGTGATGTATTCATCCTGACTGGGATTTCAGGCTGACACAGTTGACAAACACCTTGGTCACTGGCAGGGTATTTTGTTCTTTTAATTTTAGATGACAAAATTCTAAAGGTTGACCTGCCTACCCAAGTCAAGGGCTAAGCTGATAGGTGCACACACGGTATGCTATATTCCATTAACAGCCATTTAGACACATACCAACAGTATATGAAATGGGAATTATTTCCCAAGGGACAACAACAAATCAGAGAGAAATAAAATAGCATTTTCTCACAGTACAGGCTCCAGATGAGGGTTTCTACTTCTGAGAGAGTCACACAGGCCTGGGGCCAGGCAGGGCACTTACCCTGGTTTTGGCATCGATCTTCGCACCCCGGTCCAGCAATAGCTTCACCATATTTGCGTTTCCTCGCTTCGAGGCAACATGTAAAGGAGTGATGTCATTCTGCAGGGGAAGCACAAGAAGTCACAGGCTTGACACACACAGCTTAGGCAGGACACGGTTTCCTAAGCCTCTCCAACACTGGCCTTGTTTCGCTCCCCCTTTCCTTTTTTTTAAGGTATGGATATTACATATTCTAACTTCTCTCTAACAGCATCCCCGCCCCCAAACCACCTCAAGATACAGTCTATTAGATACAGTTTTTAGATGATACAGTCTATTAGATGAGGTTTTTTATTTTATTACTGGTGGTGACTGACTACCCAAATCTTATTTATTTATTCATTCATGTATTTATTTATTTATTGTTCTATTATATTTCATTTGTTTTCATTGAGACAGGGATCACTATGTGGCACTGGCTAGTCTCAAACTCACAAAATCATTCAGCGCACACCTGATGCTCCAATCTTACAGTCTTTTTTTTTTTTTTTTGAGAAAGATTTATTTATGTTATGCATATGAGTGCTCTATCTGCATTGCCAGAAGAGGGCATCCGATCCCATTATAGATGGTTGTGAGCCACCACGTGGTTCCTGGGAATTGAACTCTGGACCTCTGGAAGAGCAGCCAGTGCTCTTAACCGCTGAGCCATCCCTCCAGCCCCAAATCTGACATCCTTAGGTCAATGTGTTTGTTTGTTTGTTTGTTTGTTTGTTTGCATTGCTGAGCACCTAATGGTTAATGGAGAGCTTACTGAAGACTGAGCTGAAGGAGTGTCCTGGGACTCAGAGCTTTCCCAGATTCAGCAAGAGTCTTGGGTTATAAATGAGAGACCATATTCACTGATGTGGAAATTCCAGATCCTTGCTTTGGCCTTTTGTGCTGGTGCCTACATGTGTCTAAATGCATTATTAAATGCATTACTAAATTATTAAATGCATTACTAAATGCATTTTTAGCAATTCCATTGCCCCTGCATTGACTGTTGCTTCTAAGCCATCAAGGAAACATGAATATACACTGAAAACAATCCCCAATGTCAGCTTCTTATTCCTGGGTACTGCACTATGAGTTCATGCCTCATTGTTCACAAAGATTCAGTGGGACCACATGTTAACCAGGCTCACAGTGAAAGGGTAAAAAAATTTCAAAAACTCCTAGCAGGTTGAGCAGAACCAAGAGTACAGGTCAGCTTGGTCGTGAGCTCTGTGTTTCAGGAACTTGGCTGACCACAAGATAGATGGTTGATTATGAATAGGCTCTTAGAGAATAGCCTATACAAAATGTTCTCCATGACTGTTCCTTGGACCCTGTCACAAACTGAATAATGGGCTGTGACTTTCCACAGATGCTTTACAATGACTCCCCTCACTCTCCCTGGGTTGTGGTTTCCCACCCAGGTTGTGTTTTTTTCCTTGTGTTTTTTTGCCTTTAAATTCTCTCTGTCTCCAAAGCCCAGGGGTCAGACCCCACTGCCCCTGCATGGGTTACGGGCCTTGACCTCAGCATGCTGACCGAAATATATCTCTTGCTGATTGCATCGAGTTCGGTGTCTTGTGAGTTATTGGGTGGCCGTGAATTCCTGAGGTTTGAGTGGGGGAAGTTCTTCCCTTTCGTGAGGACTTTACAACAGCATCCATACATGCAGAGTTTGAGAGTCCATGCAATGGCTACCAGGTACTGACCACTTCCTGCTCATGAGGAGCTAGACTGATCCTTCTTGGCTTGGGTGGTGATGTGAACTCTAGACCTTGTACTGTGTGAAGCAAGGCGTGACCCCAGTCCCTGAACTCTTAGTACCTCAATCAGTTTTAACAGCGCTATTTACAACCTGCCTTGTAGTCCTTACAAGCAGAAATGGCTGATACAATCGGGATTTAATTTCTTCACATTTTTTATACTTTTATTTTTTAAAAAAAAAAAAATTGTCTTTGACAATTTCAAGTGCACACGCACACATACACACATACATACACATGTACACATGTATACATGTGCCCTCCCTCCAGCCTTGAGCAGGCTGCAAAGACCTGGTTTACCACAATAGACCTGGTAATAGGACCTAGGTGGATCTATCCACCTTGGCTGCAGGTTCAACTTCCTACAGGAACTTAGAAGAATACACTGCCAGCTGAGCTTGCCTTATGACATAATCCAGCTGAAACAAAGAATGGGTTCAGTGGGGCTTTCCCTTTAAATAGAAGAGCTGGATATTAAACTTTGAGCCTTGACCAGAAAACTTCATCTTGCCTTCATGCTTCTCTTGCCTCTACATCCTTTTTCATTTCCAGCTTCCCTTTCAGGTGAACCCAGTTTGTCTGTGGCCACAGGTGGCTACACACATGCACACATACATGCATACACACATGAACACACATACGTTTTGATTACATCTACCCTACTTACTCCCAGTCAACACTTCTTTCTAATAAGGCTCTCTTCTACTTCCATGTCTTTTTTTGTTGACTCCAGTGTTCATTTAGTGTTTCTTGCACAAACTACCATGGCTGCCCATAAATGACTAATTTTAAATATACAGTTAAAAAAAATTAGAGCATCCTATAATCAAAGAATTCTAAACATAAAGTCCGAGGAAAAACCTACAGTGAATATCAGATCCTCCTTTTCTGGGTTCAATAAATATCAGCCTTGAAGCTGGGCACAGACAGAGCCTGCTTTGAACACTCAGGGCCCCCGAGTTCAAGTCACAGCCCCTATCCTATACCAATCAACCTCTGGCTTCTACTACACTGTGTCATCTTGCTGCAAGAACCAAGAAGAGAAAGAGAATCCAATAAATAGCTCAATTCAATCATCTTTAATGGAGAAAGTCTTTCGAGATGGGGGTCTTGCTAAGTAGGGCAGGCTAGGGAGAGAGGCAGGGAGAAAATATATATCTATGGAGAGAGAGACAGAGAGACAGAGAGAGATAGAGAGAGAGGCACCGGCAACACCATTATCATAAGTGAAGAAGTGGAGATTACACCTCAGTGTCTAAGCGTCTACCTGTGCTCAAACTCTTGGGCTCTTTCTGAGTGTCTGGGTTCGTCCTGATGCTTCACTTGCTCCCAGATCCTTCACAAGCCTTTCACCCTCCAAAGCTCACCACTCTACCGTTTCCTCTATGCTTATTCTTTCACTGAAGAAACTCAATAGTTCAATGGGAATTCTATAAAAATTCCCATTACCTTTATTTGGCTGACTGCATTTTCATGGGAGTGTTGTCTGACATGAACTTTGCCTCATATTGTCAGTAAATTTTTATGCTTGAACTAAAAATTATTTTATTATCTGTCTCCTATCTATCTATCTATCTATCTATCTATCTATCTATCTATCTATCTATGTATCTACCTATGTATCTATGTAACTATGTATGTATGTATGTATGTATGTATGTATCTATCTATCTATCTATCTATCTATCTATCTATCTATCTGTCTATCATCTATCTATCTGTCTGTCTGCCTGCCTGTCTATCTATCTATCTTTATGTGTACTTGTATGGGTACTTTTGTGAATATAGGCCACATATATGAATAGATAGATGCCCTTGGAGGCAGAAGGGTGAGTTGGATCCCTGGATCTGGAGTTACAGGTGGTTGTGAACCTCTCAGTGTGGGTGCCAAGAGCTAAACTTGGTCCTTTCATAGAGCAGCAAGCACTGTTAACCACTGAGCCATCTCTCCAGTCCCTTGAACTTCAAAAAACAAAAGCAAACAAACAAATCCCCTATAACTATACATTCTCTTACAAATGGGAAGGTTGTAAAATCTCTTTATCTCATTACTCTTGGAAGCCAAAATATAAATTAAGGTTTACTCTCGTAATAGTTAATAATTAAAGAGTAATAGATTACTTCCATTACTCTTAGATAGCAAAGTATAAGACAGTGATTCATTTCTTAAATAAAAGAATAAAATCTGCTTGGGGAAAACCAACTTACTGTAGTGATACTGGTAGAGATTGCTAACAACTAAGGTATTGTGTTACAAGAAGTGCCTAAATCAAATCTGCCGCTTGGGGCTCCAAGAACTCTGCAGATAAGAGGTGGAAAAAGTTTGTGAGCCAGAGGGGATGGAGGTCACCAAGGAAAGAGGGCCTTTTAAACAGGGCAGGATCCACTCATATATCAACTCACAGAGACTGAGGCAGTATGAACAGAGACTCACGGGTCTGTGCCGGATGGGGTCCTAACCTAGAAGCTACCTTCAATTGATAATCACTGGCAAAGGAAAAATTAGCTTTCTTCAAGGGAGTCTCACAGGGGAGACAATCCACTCTTAAGGGTAGGCTGTATGTCCAGTAGTAGACAACCAACACAGATGAACTCAGTGGGGGACTTTGGAGGCTCCTTGTCTCATAATGTCATGTGAGGGCATGGTGGTTATTTTACTTTATATTATTTTAAACCTCTCAGGTTTAAATTGTATATATATTATGTATTAATTGTGTATATATTATGGCTCCCAGTTTTATGTTCTGTGAGATTCCTGTGTGTGTGTACGTGTATATCTGCATCTATATGTGTTTCTGATTCCTGTGTGTGCACGTGTGTCTCTGCAACTGTATATGTTCCTGATTCCCGTGTGTGCACATGTGTGTGTCTCTGCATCTGTATGTGTTCCTGATTCCTGTGTGTGCACATGTGTGTGTCTCTGCATCTGTATGTGTTCCTGATTCCTGTGTGTGCACATGTGTGTGTCTCTGTATGTGTTCCCCCTGCTTTTTCTTTGGCTTAAAAAAAAAAAAGTTCTGTTTTATTGCTTTGCCCGATTCCAGCTTGCTTGTTTTTGCTTTATCTTATTTTATTCTTCTTCTTCAGATGCTTGTTTGTTTTTTAAGGAGAGGCAGAAAGAATGTGGATCTGGGTAGGAGGAAGTGGAGAGGAATTGCATGTGTGTGCGCGCGTGTGTGCATGTGTGTGCGTGTGTCTGATATCAATCCCAGGGCCTTGTGCGTGCCAGGCAAATAATCTATCACTGGTCTACAATCCCAGTCCCCAGGTAAACATTCTGTGCCCAGAGCCAGATGGCAGAATCTTGTACTTGGCCGGCCACACCACCCCCGAGGTACCTGCTCAACTCGGCCACCGTAACCCGAAGCAGAGCAGCCGCGCACCCTCCACAAGCAAGAATGGCTATTCCGTGGACGGTCACGTGCTGAGTTCTGCTTTCGATCGGCCAGCTTCTGACCAAAGGCTTCAGCTGGGTGGGCCGGGTTGTGAAACCCAGGTGACAAGCTCAGGGTGGGTTTTGCTGGGATTGACAACAGCGGGAGGGTAGCATGCGCTGGGGTGACTTGAGGTTCCTCTGATCTGTCTGCTCTCGAGTCCAGCCAGCAGTACTATGTGAGCCAACCTAGTACTGAGCCAGCAGGGGGCGCACTGAGCCAGGAAGTAACCCAGGAAGCAATTCAACTGAGCTCGGTGAGCCGTGGCTTAGGCCCACCCACTTCCCTGTGCTAAGTTCCTAAGGAGAGGGATTTCCAAGACTGGTAGTATCTTCTTCCTCTGCTTTCTTCTGTATCCTGTTCTCTCCTGCAGAGACGAATTAGATAGCCAAAGGGGGCTTGAAGCCTAACACCCTGGACTTCCCCTTAGAGGAAGGCTTTACATTTCTAAAATTCTTAGAAAGTATTATAAAAGCAACTAAGGAGAGGGCTCAGATGGGCAAAGTGCTTTCTGTGTAAGCTGGGTGCACTGTCACATATGCATAATCCCGGCACTGAGGGGAGGCAGAGGCAGACAGACCTCTGGGGCTTGCTGGCCAGATGAGCTAGTTGTTTTCCAGTTTTACTGCTGTGAACAGACACCATGACCAAGAAAAATCTTATAAAGAACAACATTTCATCGGGGCTGCCTTACAGGTTCAGAGGTTCAGTCCATTATCATCAAAGTGGGAACATGGCAGCATCCAGGCAGGCACAGTGCAGGAGGAGCTGAGAGTTCTACATCTTCATCTGAAGGCTGCTAGTGGAAGACTGACTTCCAGGCAGCTAGGATGAGAGTTTTAAACCCCCTTCCCACAATGACACACCTACTACAACAAGGCTACACCCTGGGCTAAGCATTTATAAACCATCACACTAGCCTAATTTACAATTCCCAGGTCTCAGTGAGAGACTGCTTCAAACAAATAAACAGTTTCTGTGGGATGACACTTGAGGTTGACCTTTGGCCTTGATATGCACAGCATGCATACACATTGCATGTACACATGCAATAAACGCACACATGTGCATGTGCACGCACACACAAATACAGCCTGCAGATCTGTAGCTCCGTGTTTATCCTCCCAACAATCCAATGGGTGGCGCAAAAATAACCCCATCTGCTAAAACGAGACATAGAACTGTTCTGTAATTTGCCAATTAAGAACGAGGTCATTGGTGGCAGGGTTGGGAATCACAGCTTCACCTGCAGACCTTCTTGCACTGATATTCTGGGTTCAGAATACCTCTGTCTAAAGACTCTGTTTCTCAAGTGTTAAAGGACCTTCTTAGTGATAGGCCCTGGGTCCCTTGTCATCCATACATCCCATAAAAGCTGGTCCTGAGAACTGGGAGGAAATGAAGACGGAAGGAGCTCCCGTGGAGAAATTGATGGCTATTTGCATATTGATTCTTCAGTTAAGGACAAGGTCTCCTGCCTTCCCCACGCACAGGGCCAGAACTGTATTTCTATTGTGAAGCCGGCAGCAGCATATTGAAAAAGGCAGATGCTATCAAGAGACTGAAAGCTTTGTTTCTCAGAGCCGTGCTTCTTACTGGGATTGTGTCAGCTGGTACGAGCTTGCTGGGATTCAGGCTGGCATGAACAGCCTTCAATTCCATAACTGCAGAGAGAAGGGAGGTTTGGATGCCATGGTGGAAAGGCGCCCTAGTGTGCCAGTCTTGAGGCCAGACATACTCCTTACCAAAGCTTGGACAAGCACAGAAGCTCCCCCTGGGCAGAACCTAGTTTAGAGTGACAAGCAGCTGCAGCCAATAGCATGAGAGAATTCTGCTTGACTGCTAGCATCTCGAGAGAGTGAAGGGGGAGGACTGACCACAAGTGGGGTGTTTTTGAGACTAGGCAAAGTCTCCATTGGAGGAATCTGAAGACTAGGTAATTCGAAAGCTTTACTGGGTACACCCCTGATGACCAGGTTTTGTCTCTCTCACATCTACTCTTAACCTCTGTGACATCTCTGCAGTCCAGTGATCAACATTCTTAGCCAGCAGGGAAAACTCAAGCTGCTTTGAGATTCTATCTCGTCCGTTTAGAATGGCCATTTTTGTTAAACGAATGGCAGGGAATTTGTAGCGCAATGTGAGGAAAGAGGAACCATTATGTAGCGCTGGAGGGAGTGTAAGCTCGCCTACCAATTATGGAAACTGGTTTGGAAGTTTCTCAAAAATCGGAAGCTAGAACTACCAAATGGTCCCAGTGCACACGTCGGGATTTAAGATATGTGCACGTCTGCACATAGCTGCACCCACAACAGCCTCATTGTAGAATCTGCTAGGTGTTCATCAACAGAAAATGAGGTGCGTGTACACAATGGCATTTTTTTGTATGTGTAGTCTGTGTTTGTTCATCTCTGTGGATTTGAGAGTGTTAGTGCACACATATGTGTGTGTGCATGCCTGTGTGTGTTCATGCCCATGTGTGTGTGTAAGTATAACACTTATGTGTTGGTCCTATCCTTTCTGCCTTGTTTGAGATAGCTCCCCCTACCCCCACCGTGTGAGCTCACAGGCTGCCTGTGAACTTCTGAGGAGTCTCCTGTTTCTCTCCCCCACCTCCCTGTAGGGATTCACTTGGACGAGAGACTCCTATGTTACTGTGTTTGGCTTTTATGTGGATACTGAGGAACTGAACTTAGCACTTTTGCTCACTCACCCATGTCCTCGATCCCTCAATGGAATTTTATACAGCAGTAAAGAAAAATAAAACCATGCCGATTTCATGAAAATGAATGTAACCTGCTAATCAACAGAAAGATGGACTCAGAGAGACAAATACCTCCTATTTTCTTGTGCTCAGAACCTAAATTTAAAAGTATGTGCGTGCCTGAGAATGCACGCACGTGGAGATCACTAACCAAGGAGCGCAGGAGACCTGAATGGATGTGGAAAATTGAGACAGGTGTGGCACACGAGCAAAAAGAAAGAAGTGAGAACTGAGAAGAAAAGGAGCCAGCCTGAGTGGAGAGGGGTGAGGTGGTGGAGGGGAGCAGATGAGAACAGATATATTTTGTATAGAACTTGATTAATTAAAAGAGACTGATGGAATTTTAGCCAAGAGATGGATTTCTCAAGAGAGCCTAATGAAATTCTTGATAATATATATATAGAATATATAGTATGTTATATATAATACTACATATTATACAGTATATATTATATATACTATATAGCATATTTATTATATATACTATATACTATATTCTATATATAGTATATAGGTTCCACATCATAATATAATATGCTCCACACTACTATATAGTATAATGTAGTATATATAATATGATGTAGAAAATACATATTATGTACATACTATATATTATGATGTGGAAAATATATATAGAATAGTATGTAGTATATATACATTATCTAATATACTCTATATGATACATAGCATATATTATATATAAATAAAAAATATGTAATCTCAGAAATGAAGAATTCCTTTGATTAGGCTCATGAATAGACATCTTTAGAGCAGGGCAAAGAGTCAGGGAAGAAGTTTAAAGACATGTCAATTAATAAAATAAAATGTTCACATTAAGATATAAAACGAGAGCAATACCAGGAGCGGCATCAGAAGATAAAGAGTCAGATGCACGGGATGTGAGAAAACTCACGAGTGAGGAATGGACCCAAAACACTGTAAGAAGCAAACCACATGCTTTAGGGGCAGAAGGGTCACCAGCTGAACACCAGGATGCAGTCAGATTGCTGGAGATGTAAGTCCCCGAAGGCAAAAGAGACCACTTAGTACTAACAGATCTCGAACAGGGAAACAGATATGGCTATTCCCAAGACAGTAAGAGCGTGGGTACCACGCAGAAAATTAGACCTACATGAAGAAAGGAGGGGCCTCTGGATAGACAAGAATGAAGAGAACTATAAGAAATCAGTCACCACATAAAGCAGAAACATCGAGAACAATTGTGGGTTTCATGGTGTATACTCGAATGTACACCACAAGCTGGTGTAGTCACAGGGAGACCTGGGAGCTCTCCTGTCACAGGACTCTTATGTCCTGCCTAAGAGGACATTTGAAAAGATACCCAGAGACACATACCATAAGACATAAGATACATGACTTCATAATACATAAGATGCAGAAAGAGCAGGAGACGTCCCTGGACATTTGTATTTGCACATACAGGTATTTAAAAAGGGCTACACACACGACGGGCCAGCAACTCACTTGTAATTTATGGGAGGGTTGTAGACATCTTATATACCCTCATCTTTTCTAAAAATAACAGCCATGGATGTTGGCACAGGGCACAGTGGGAAAGTGGGTCTTTTCAGTACAACCTGATCTGCATGGCGCCAACACTGCCCGGGTCTCGGCTCTCACCATCTGTGTTCGATACTGTGATAGGCACGTATCAGCTTTACCTGCTCAGCAACAACGCTCACATCTGAGCTTTGAGGGAGGCTCCCAGCCAGGATAGCTACTGAAACCACATGTATATTGCTGCTTTCCCCCTGTCCTTCACCGCAGCAAAAGAACTATGTGATTTGTGATGAGAAATCTAGATTAAAATACAGAAAAAAAAATAAATCTGGAGTGATTTGTCTTTGAGATAGCATTTTACCATGTAACTGAAGGTGACCTTGAACTTTTCCCCTTCCTACCTGCCTCCCAAGTGCTGGGTTTGCAGCAAAGCTGGCTTGGTAGGAATTTTGAACAAACTAAAGCAGATTTTGCTTAGTATGAATTAGCATATTAATGACATGTGTTTTTTTTTCTCTTTTACCAAAGAATATTTTTCTCTTTCTCCATACATTCAAAATGTTATGGAATACATTAGCATTTGACAATGTGGTTTAACAGATAAGAGCATCAGAATTTACTCGGTCTAATGGCCAGGGGAGAAAAAAATCTCAAGGTGGTTAAGCCATTTACAGAACTTGGATCTGGCCAAGATCTACAGCTCCCAATTCTCAGGTATCATCCTTCCCATTTCACACACATATACGCTTTATATACAATGAAGAGAATTGGCTATATAAATATTTACATAGGATACTAACGGGATCTGGATAACCATTTCTTATCATTTCACCAAAACCTTTGGGCTTCCTTAAAAGCCACTGGATATAATTACTACTCTACCTGAAAAGTAAAGCATCAATAAGCCTACCTAACGGTTTCCTTTCCCTGTCATTTACTTCTCAATCATTTTTACATATGGTGGCTACATACACATACACAAAGTTGAACTCACACACACACACATATACACTTTATATACAATGAAGAGAATTGGCTATATAAATATTTACATAGGATACTAACGGGATCTGGATAACCATTTATAATTTTGAGAAAACAAATTTACAGGACAAGGAAGCTTAATTATTTCAAAGTTCTGGGCCCATTATCTGGTCAAATGCCTAACAAAACACAGGTCATGGCTACTCCCCTCTTGGGAAGGTCTGCCATTGCTCTTACACGGGGCTTGCTGGCTCTTTCCTCAACCGCCTGCCACCAGGACTTTCAGACAGATCTTTACATCAGTGCCTTCACCCCTTAAAGGCATCAAAACTATGAACCTGTGGTTAAGACCCTAACTTTGTAGGGTACATCTTGCCTCTTACTTCTAATGAAGGGGAATGACAATCATCAGAATACTACAATCACCAGAGTACTGTGATTGTCTCCTGGGCTTTGTACAAGCATGTTGGATAATTTCCTAGGATATTTTATAACAACAGTTGTTTAAATTAAAAAAAAACTTGTTTTACTTTTGTTATGCACACACGTGTCTGTTATCTGTGTCTGGGTGTGTGCTCGTGTGAACAAAGTTACTCTCCAAGAGGTCAGAGGCATTGGAACTCCTGGAGAGGAGCAGAAATTATAGGCAGTTGGTGCTGAGAATTGAACTTGGGTCCTCTGGACGAGCGGCGGTGCTCTTAACCACTGAGCTAGCTGTTCTTCCCAATTCATTATTCTAGTTGCTCTTGTGTATTTAAGATATGTGCACGTGGGTGCCTATGTACCGTGGTGCAGGTGCGGAGTTGGTTTTTTTTTTTTTTTTTTTTTTTATTTAACCTTTACGTAAGTTCCAGGGATCAAAACTCAGGTTGCCAGGTTTCCATGTCAGTCACCTTTTCCCTCTGGGTCATCTCAGCCCATGACCACTGTTTACATTAAGATGATTATTCCCGCCCCCAGACCCCTGCAAGAACCTGTACTATGTATTTTCAACTCGCAAACTGCCTTAGAAATAGAAAGAAGATTGTTAGTCATGAGTTTGGGACAGAGAAGAAAGTCCATGCCGGTTGTAACTTTATGAGTATTCCTTATACACCCCCTTAGAAGCACAGCTCACCGAGTGTGAGAACAGGCCTGGTACCCAATCTCCTACATGTGCTTTCTTGCTGGATGCTGGAGGGAATGGGCCATATCCTGTAATTTTATATGTGCATCTTTGTGACAGGTAAATACTTCCCCTACTACATCACAGGGCAGGCAAAGGGATACAACTGTGGAGGAATACATCTTTAATTCCAGCACCCGGGAGGCAGAGGAACATAGATCTCCACAAGCTCAAGCATAGGCTGGTCTGTAGAGTGAGTTTCAGGCCAGAAGATTCACGTAAAAAATGAGAAAGTAAAAATAAAAAACATTCCTTATTGTTTTTTTTTATAAGATACTTTCTTTCTTTTTTAAAGTTACACACACACACACATACACACACACACACACACACACACCCCACTGTATTTGTATTCAGACACCAGAAGAGGGCATCAGATCCCATTACAGATGGTTGTGAGCCACCATGTGGTTGCTGGGAATTGAACTCAGGGCCTCTGGAAGAGCAGTCAGTATTCTTAACCACTGAGCCATCTCTGCAGCTCACATTCCTATATATATATATCTCATTTAACACAAGATGGTCCTAGAAAGAGATATTAAGCTTATCCGTACTTTACAAATGATCTCCAAGACTCAAAGTAATTTGTCACAGTGTGCCTGACCCCAGGTTGGTATTTCCTTTACTAGACTAGTACTGTCTTATGAGAAATAACACACATCGAGCTCCCAATCTCAGAGAAGTACAGAAAATCTAGAAGAAGGCCACAGTGGTGGTGGACTGGGGCTTCTGGACTGCCAACGCTCAGTTCTGGAGCTTGCCTGACACCAAGTGCACAATTTAAGGCAAGCTGATTGAATTCCTTGACATCACATATTTCTTATCTATAAAATCAGGCTGCTAACGCTCCTGAGGACAACGCCAAGAGGCCTGCATAGTCAGTGCAGAGATTAGACATGGAGCACAGGGGGCAGATAGATGAGTCACTGGGTAAAGGGGCTTGCTGCCAATCCTGATGTCCTGAGTTCAATCCCTGGGACCCACATGATGGGAGATGAACATGAATGTTTGCAGTTTGTCCTCTGACTTCCACATGTGCCTGTAGCATCATGCATGGGTGCAAGCACACACACACACACACACACAGAGCGAGCACACACACACAGCAAGCACATACACACAGCAAGCACACACATACACAGTGAGCACACACACACACACAGTGAGCACACACACATACACACATAGGGTACATGCATGTGCTCACATGCACACAATTAAATGCAATAAAAGAAATGACAAGGAATGGAGCCTGGCAGTTAAGAAGCACGCACGTGCTAGGCAGGACACTCTTCATTATTATATAGACGGTGACCAAAGCTTATGAGATCATTGCTTCCCTCGAGGCTATTATGAAATAACATTTGGATAGAAAAACTTGAGGTGATGCAGAGAAGTAAAATGAGAAGGTTCTAGAAGAGGCGGCTCTCAAGACGAATGCAGGGGGTCTTGGAAGAGAATGTTTAGAGCCACCAACCACCACAACACTGTGCTGTTGTGAGCTTGGCAGGGAAACCTGGGACATCAGGCTGGGGAGCAGCAGACGCCACACCGGAGGGACACATAGTAACTAACAATGCATGTGTTAGTCCTCGGTAGGAAGGGGTGGACAGTCAAGTATACCTTAACCGTCTCCAAGCAAGGTTATTTCTGCTCTTCCCTAGAGCAAGGGCAGGCTGAGTCCCTACCTTGCTGTGACAATACAGGATTTACATCGGATTTAAATTAAATGAAGGAGGGCTGATGACTGGGTGAAGAAAAATGTGTGTAAAGGGCTACCACTAAGAGAAGGAGTCATGGATGGTGCCATCTTAGCTCTGAGGCCCCCCCCACCCCCTGGCTTCATAGCCTGCTGGACTTCTGTGTAGCTAGCATAGTGGGGCGGCTTTCAATATACATTTTTTTAAATTTTAGCCACTATGTGCACAGTGGGTTACGCCTTCTGCGACTCACACCGTGGCACAACCTCTCTCCAGAATTCTTTGCATCTTGGAAACTGGAACTGTACCTAAGAAGACATCCATCATGCATTCATTCTGCTTCTGTGTCTGTCTGTCCTGGATATTTCATGGACACAATCACTTAGTGTTTGCTTTCACTGTGATGGCTCACTTCGCCTGATCAGAGTTCCTTTGCATGGCATCAGGTGTGTACTATGTTTCTCTTACTTTTCTTGAGGTTGAGTGGTAGTCTAAACGTGTGTGTGTGCCGCTCCTCCTGCTGACCCACTGACCTGCCCCTGGACATCAGGATCTTCAGCTTCTGGGTTTTGCTGAATGCTGCTAGGAATCCAGGTGGGTCATCTTCCTGCACAATGCTTCCTTTTTGTGGGGTTGGGATGGGCATGTAGCCAGAAGTGGAATCAATGGTACCTACAATAATTTTTGCTCTCTCTCTTAAAAAAAAAAAAGATTTATTTATTTATTTATTTAATGTATATGAGTGCTCGATCTGCATGTACACCTGCATGCCAGAAGAGGGCACTAGATCCCATCAGAGACAGTTGTAAGCCACCATGTGGTTGCTGGGAATTGAACTCAAAACTTCTGGAAGAACAGCCAGTGCTCTTAACCGTTGAGCCAGCTCTCCAGCCCCCTTTACAATAATTCTGCTAAGCAAACAAATACTCAGCTCTTCATGGGGGCCAGATGATTTTACTTTCTGATCATGTATGCAAGAGTTTCCTGGTCTCCAAACTCTTGCTAATGCTTGTCTTATCTAAGCTGCTACTCGAGTAGGCATTCAGTGTATGATATCAATTCTTTGTTACTCTTGTTGTTTCAGAGCAGTGGTTCTCGACCTTCCTAAGGCTGTGTGAACCTTTAATAACAGTTCCTCATGTTGTGGTGATCCCCAACCATAAAATTATTTTCATTGCTACTTCATAACTGTAATGTTGCTATGGTTACAAATTGTAATGCAAATGTCCGATAGGCAGGCTATCTGACATGCCGCCGCTGTCAGTCAACTGTCAAAGGGGTCACGACCCACAGGTTGAGAACCACGGAGGTAAGAGTGAAGAAGGCTCTCACTCTCTGTAGACCAGGCCGGCCAGGAACTCATAGTGATTCTCCTGTCTCAGCCTTTCAGGTGCCCTGGCTGTTCTGGAACTCACTCTGTAGACCAGGCTGGCCTCGAACTCAGAAATCCGCCTGCCTCTGCCTCCCAAGTGCTGGGATTAAAGGCGTGTGCCACCACCGCCCGGCCAGCTCTCCGCTTTTTAAATATATATTTTCAAACTGCATTTTAGTTATTCCATAAAAGACGAGCAATCGGGGGAGAAGGGCTCATGAACTCGTGTACCCAGCTAAGAGCTGCTGGCAGTTAACGGTTCTACAGGAGTGCGGACTCACAGGTTGCCTGTGTTACAGTGGATGACCCATACACACACTGGCAGCTCTAACAGGACTCAGTGAGGTCTGAGAACAAACAATCAAGCAACAAATGAAGATGTGAAATTGGGGCTGGGAATTGGAAGGAATTCTGGGGAAGTTGGAAGGGACGGGGTGGATACAGTCAAAATACATTATACTATGGATGACATTCTCAAATAAACGAAAGGAACCAAAAAAAGAGATGAATGCTTTTAACTTGGGGGCAGGGGAATGAGGTCTGGCGAACACTGAAGAATGAAATAGTAAATTGGGCACTGGAGAGACAGCTCAGAGTTATGAACAATGACCACTCTTCCAGAGGATCCAGGTTTGATTCCCTGTTTCCCCATGGTGGCTCAAAACCATTTGTAACTCCAGTTCCAGAGGAGCTGACTCTCTCTCTCTCTCTCTCTCTCTCTCTCTCTCTCTCTCTCTCTCTCTCTGCTGGTTTCCACAGAGACCGGGTACACAGGTGGTGCCCAGACACACAGGCAGCAAAACACTCATACATGTAAAATAAAATAATTAAATTTGAAAAGGCTTTTTAAAAAATGCAAAACCGATTTCCTTTCTGTGCGTTGAAGAGTGTCATCTCAAAATTTAAGTTGAGTGAGGTTGTCTAGAGATTCCAGATTTCTAGTGATGCTTTTCATAAATGGAGCAGTTTCAATAAATTATTCCAACCAGTTTCCTAAAGCTATACCACCCAAACGACAAAGCCAAAACATGGAAGGCCATCGGAATGGTACGTCTTCCTACTACTCAATCAATACTGACCCATCCGGAGCTTTCTTATTTCCATGTGGGATTTTTTTCCCTTCTATTTCTCCTAGAAAGCAAATCAATTCTTGCAGATTTTCAGGATCTCAGCTCTTTGGAAATGTAGGGTTTTTTTTTCCCTTTTGGATAATTGGCCTCCATTTTGTCTTCAGATAAACATGGTACTCACTAAAGTTTCAGACACACGAAGGCATGAAAATGGTGCCTTTGAGGCTCGTAAGCAAACAGGGCTAGAGAAAGATGCCTCTGAAAAGGGTGCCTTTGTTCTAAGGAGCAGATAAGTTCTCCTAAGGACCATGATGAAGCTACTGCCAAGAGCCAGAGTGTAGTCCTCAGCTTTCCAGCTCGCTGTGCTCTGACCTCATGCTCCTCCAGCTCAGTGGATGTCCTAGCCCTGATGGTTCAGAACTGAAGCCAGGAGACTGGAGAAAGAGCCTGGGTTCAGATACTTGCCTGGCCACTTTATTCCAGGTAAGACCTGGGACCATCAGTTCCTTGGTAACTTCAACATTTCCCTCTGTAAAAACAGTTGTTCTTGTGGAGTTCGAAGGAAACGTTACATATCCACGTCTTTTGTAAGCTTTAAGATAAACCCAGATTGCTATTAAAGTGCTAGAAACATCAAGAGAATGATTACGAGCCAATGCCTTTTTAAAAAAGGATTATTTAAAAAGATTTTTATGGTGCAACTTTGGGCAACCTGTAGACAAAGATTCTCCCAGCCTGACCTTGGTAAATATTTCCTAATGTTGTCTGATCAGAGGAATCCTGGGACACGCTTGTTAAAAACGTGGTGGCTGGCCAAGTGCCCACTGCAGACTTTGAGAGTCAGCAAGAGACTCTCACTAATAAACTATTGGGAAATCTGTTTTCAACTTCAAGACCCATTGGGGCTCACTCCTCGTAGTGAAAGGCTTGCTTTGTACGTCTTGCCAAGAATGTGTGTTCTGTGTCTTGGTTATGAGGTCACCAGATTTCTAGCTATGGAAAGTTCATTCCAAATATCCAAAGCATGATTATGAAAGAATAAAGGATGGATTTAATTCATCCTGTACCTGGATACTCCCAGAGAACAAACTGCCAGCCATCGGGTTTCTCTGGTCTGGCCTGCAGCCTGCATGAAGTTTATAGGTAGGCACACATGAGACCTCTGGCATCAGAATCTTCCAACTTTACGGTTACCTTGTGTTGATTATATAGTTTGTTTCTTTTGTGGTGTGTGTGTGTATGTGTGCATGTGTGTGTATATATGCATAGGTATGTGTACATGTGTATGTGTGCATAAATGTACATGTGTGCATGTGTGTATATGTGCATACATGTGTGCATATGTGCATATGTGTGTATGTGTGCATATGTATATGTTTGTGTGTGAGTGTGTGTATGTGTACATATGTGTATATGTGTGCATGTATATGTATGTATACATATGTGTGTATATGTACATGTGTATATGTGTGCATATGTATGCATAAATGTATATGTGTGCATGTGTGTATAGCATATATGTGCATATGTGCGTATGTGCATATGTATACATGTGTGTATGTGTATATGTGTGCATATGTGTGTATGTGAGCATATGTGTGTATGTGAGTGTGTGTGGGGGTATATGTAGAAGGCAGAGATTGACACCAGATGTCTTTCTCAATTGCTCTCAAACTTACTTTTGAGCCAGTGTCTCTCCCTGAATGTAGGGCTCCCTAACTCAGCTAGGCTGGCTGGTTGGCTCGTGAGCTCCTGCAGTGCTCCCGTTCCTGCATCATCTCCTTCAGCACCAGGGCTGTAGGTAAGTGTCGCCATGCCTGGCTTTTTACATTAGCTCTTGGATCCCAGCTCATGTCCTCATGCTGACAGAGCAGGCTCTTTCCTGGCTAAGCCATCTCCCTTGTCTCTACTTTACTGTTTCTTACACCGAACTACTCCAGACTCATGAACACACAGTTACTTTCTAGCTCCCTGGTCTAAGATGGAAACCATTGTCATACACAAGGGCTCACAGAGAGGTGTAAGTGGAGTCCTGTGGGGGACATTCATTACTGCGCCTCTTGTTCAACAAGGGAGAAGCCTAGGTTGGTTGGAATTCTGCATGAGTTTCTTCTGCTTCTTTTCAAAGTTCTTGTAGCGCGAGCTAAGAGATGCCATCAGGGGCTGTTTGGTGTCCCTAAAGGAGTAATGTCAAGGTAAGCACCAACTTCTAGAGCAGCAGTTTACAACTGAGACACTACCTGAGTAGCAAAGTTACAGTAATGGAGCAGCAATGAAAATAAATTTATGGTTGGAGTTTCTAAAACCATTGGAAATATGTGTTTTCTGACGGCCGAGACACACAGGCTGAGAAGTGCCCATCTAGGCTTCCTTCTTCCAGGGATGTGGTCTTGCTCTATCACGTGGCTGTAAACAGATGTTCAGTGTGTTTGGGCAGCTGTGTTATGGACAATGGACTACTGCATGTGGGGTTTGAAGCAGATCCTCCTTATGCACAGAGGCTGAGCTACTCAGGACCACTCTCATGGCATGCTAAGCCTTGTGAAAACCAAAATGCCTCCAGGTTGCAAAAGATGGAAGTACATTATATAAGTAGGGAAATACCCTAATGAAGCCCACCATTATGCATAATATATGCTAACAGCGAACAAAAGTCCTCTATCCATTACGAAGTCTTCCAAGGAGAATGATACTCCCTTGTCCCTTGAGAGGTTCTGGGAGGATTGTGGAGAGCAGAGAAACCAATGTTGGCTATGTCTCACCCACAGCCTTCTTCCATACGTGACCAGGGACAGCAAGAGCTCCCAACCACTGGCTTCACTTCCACTCACCTCCCAATGTATGAGGAACCTCTATCTTAGCTTCTCCACTTAGACCACCACCAACTCCTGTCTGTGTGTGGGCCCCGGCCAGTGCTCTCAGCTTGGCTGCCACTGCCCTGATTAGCTCAATCAGTCCTCTACAGACTCATTCATACTTGTAACTGACTGAGATGCAGCCTCGGTTGCTTTTCTCCTTTCCGGTTTTAATACTTCTTTCGTGCGTGGTGCCTCAAACTTCGTGTGCTAGCCTGTGCTAGCCACCTCAGAGCTCTCTCATATTTTGGCCAACTCCAGTAACTGTTTCTAGTGAAGCATCACCTCACCAGGCTTTCCCCCCTATGCTAATCCACACAGATCTCCTTCCTGAACGTGTCTTTACGGACGATCTTGCTTCAAAGTGGGCCGTGCATGGGCCCAGAGGCACTTTCCCCTTGACTCTGAGGTTTGCAGGGTGCTAACTTCTTCCCTTTATGGGCTTCTCTACCCTTCCTTCTACAGTCCGCCTTCCTTCTGGTTTCTATGGAGATACCGGTAGTCGTAGAGGATGGGACAAGGGTGCAGCTGAGTAACTCAAAAGTGCTATCTGCCGACAGGCAGTGTGGGGAATGTACCGGAATGTTCAGTGGGAGGTCAGCCCAGGTCGTGGCAGCCCAGTGCAGCTTCTGGAGCTGACTGGTGGGAAGGAAAAACGCCAAAGCTCTTTTTTTTTTTTTTTTTTTTTTTTTTTTTTTTTTTTTTTTTTGTGCAAATGAGGAAAGCCAAGCTCCGCTGACTCCGGCCTTAATAGAATTTTGATTTGCAGGATTTCAAAATAGGATTTATTCAGGTCACCAGGAAAAAAAAAAAAGCTCTTAGCACATGGATTGAAGGAAGTTTAGGGAAAATGAGAGAGGGACACGTGTTTTTCAGTCACGTGTTTTTTTGTTTTTGTTTTTTTGTCATTATTGGAGTTCTTCCTTCTCTAGGCTATACCATATGACTAATTTATTTTTTTTTTTTTTATCCAAGATGTATTTTCTTTATCGTGTTCACGTCTGTGTGTCCGTGGGTGCCAAGTGGACATCCTATCCCCTGGTGCCTCAGTCATGAGCTGCCTCACGTGGTCATTGGGAACTAAACTCCAGTCCTCTGCAAGAGCAGCAAGTGCTCTGGACTGCAGAGCCATCTCTCCTCATCCCTTAAACACTTCTTGAAGGTTGACTTTGCACTGCTGACCTAAACCACAGCAAACTATCCTGAAGGACATTCTGGACATGACATTTCTGATTACCAGAAGTGCTCCAGAGACCTGCCACAATGCTACCTGTTGGACAGGTCCCAGACTCTTGAGGGAAGACTGTCTAAGAGTGAATCAATGTCCCCTGGTGACAGTGACAGCTACCACCATAAAGGTGTCAGGAGTTGCTAATGGCTGGTCTTGGATCTCAAGTGAGATGCACATGGATAGTCTTCTTCAGGTGTCAGAACTCCACCATGCATTATGAACTCTTAGTGAACACACTGTGTGTATGACTGTGCTGTCATTGGTAAGAGTATGGAGGGGTGAACTACAAGGCCTTGTGGGAATCTAGCAATGTGTCTTCAATATGATTTGCTTTGTCAAGAAAGTCAGACAAGATGGCTGTGCAGTGAGGAAGGGCCTGTGTTTGACAGTCAGCTCCCTACTTGTTCTTTAGAAAAACTGTAGTGTAAAAGGTATGGTGGTGTACACCTTTAACCCCAGCACTTGGGAGACAGAGATAGGCAGATCTCTGTGAGTTCCAGGCCAGCCTGATGTGTACAGTGAGATCTAGGCCAGCCAGAAGTACAGAGTGAGACTCTGTCTCAAAACAAAACAAAAGAAACCAAAACCCCAAAACTTGTAGGTCAGGCTGGGGAAAGCAGTACATGCCACTGGTTCAACCTCTTGGGAAGCTGAGGCAGGAGAATCACAAGTTTGAGGGTAGCATGGAATCCATAGTGAATCCTTGACTCCAAAAGTAAAAAAGACCAGGTGATGAAGGGACCCACCCCTGACCATATCAGTGGCCAGTGCCACAGTGAAGCAAGGTCCCGTGTGTCCCCTTTCTCTGCTCCACACGTTGCGTGCTACTATGACACTCGCCTTTTTGGGCGAGGAGCAAATGTATCTCACACCACACAGAAAGAGAACAATGTAGCTCATGTGTAAGACTGGGTCCAAGGCAAACATAATTTCTTCAAAGAAAACATGCAAGAGATTCCCCAAGAGGACGGAATTTAGAGAAACATTGACATGGCCAGTAAGTTGTAAGAGTAATCTACACAAGGGTAGATTCCTCTTTACCTTGTAAAGACTCACTTCTTTTGTCCCTTCTAAGATAGAAATGTTACTGTGACCATGGCAACCAAGCTATGGTGCATGCAGGGACTATGTAAGGCAGCCATGTTTCTACAACTCATATCCTTTTTACCAATATTCTCAAATCCTCACTTTTAATTTTTTTCTAAACTTTTGATGTGGGGTAGAGCCTACATTTGGAGATAAAAACCGATTTTCAGAACAGGTATGTCTATAAGGATAAAATGCAAATAAATAGAAGCTATAGGTGCCTCTTTAATTCCTTGTATTTGATTTACAAACTGTAATTTGAGGGAGACACGTTTTAAACCTGTGCATGTAAAGACTCTGATCCAGAAACCAAAGTCTAGTGTCATTAATTCTGAACTTGTAAAATAGTCAATAGGGGTTCAGTTACACTTTTTGAAAAACAAATCTATCTATCTATCTATCTATCTATCTATCTATCTATCTATCTATCTATCTAAGTGCTCTATTTGCATGTAAGCCTGCATGAAAGAACAGGGCATCAGATTCCATTACAGATGGTTGTGAGCCACCATGTGGTTGCTGGGAATTGAACTCAGGACTTTTGGAGGAGCAGTCAGTGCCCTTAATCGCTGAGCCATCTCTCCAGCCCTAGCCATTCTCTTAATTGGGGGATGCCAATGTCCCTCTACACATCCTCTGGAAGTTGCCTAGGTTGTGCTCTCACATCCAGAGTCTGAGGTCCCGATGCTAACACCCTGAACACCCATGGCTTAGCTGTCCTGTCTCCCAAGGCCATCTATACATGTGAGTTGAAAGATGCTCAGAGTACCACCTCGTCCACCTCGTCCTTCAGCACCCGACATTCACCGCTTGGGCTTGGCAAATGGCATCCCTCCTTCCTCGGTATAGCTCGGGTGGGGAGCAGCTTATAAGTCTAAACACACATTTCAAGCCAAAGCAATGGGAGTTTGGTGAACTGGGAAAGAATCAGGCTTGAGAACAAGATCCATCCGTATGTAATAGGCAGGGAATCCCAGAAGTGATGTTGTCATCCCCTTTTGAACTTTGTAAACGTATACTCAGTCTCTCCCAGGGCCAGGTGCTGAGCTTTCAACACTGTAGACTCCATAGTGGGCAAGAAGACACAGATTTGACCTTGGGGAATGAAAAATCTCATGTGTGTAAAGCAGGGTATGGGAGGGAGCTGTTGGTGTATTTAATCACATTTCAGCCCTCACATATTGTGATAAGCCATATCACATATAATTGAGATATTAAGTGTGATAAGGCTGATGTGGAAGCAGGAATTTATTCCACGCTTAATTAATTAGTATTATTAAATCACTGAGACCATGGTTCTACCTGAGAGAAAGGGAAGGAAACAGGAAGGCTTCTCAATGTTGTTCACATTTAGAGACAGCCCTCCGGTTGAATGGAATGCCACCGAGCCTTCTGGTGACTCCATTGGTATGCTGGTATGCCAAGGGTGGCTGGCTGGTCGTGGCAGGGAGACAAAGGTCTCTCTGGCCACACAAACACCCTGCCTTCTTGTTTTCAGAACAGTGAGGAATAGTTTTCTGGAATACATGGCTTTTTATCTTCAAAGAGCTGTAGCTGTAAGAAGCACATTCATTGGGTGTAGTGAGGTCTTCCCTGGAAGGGTCAGGGGATGGAGCTCATGACAAAGTCAACAGCACAGAGGCTGCTGTGGAGAGATGTCTGGGAAGCAGAAAGAAGCTACGGATATCAGTGATATACTTGACAGTACAGCACTGTAGACAGTACACAATGTAGACGCCAAACAGAATGTGCGATGTGCACAAAGCAGGGTTAACAGGCTGCTTAAACACTTGTGAAGAGTAGAAACCTACCAGGCAGGGAACAAACACCTTCCCTGAGAGGCAGGTGACATTCAGAGGTCATTGTGCCACCATAGGGAAGGCTGGCCTGGGATGTGGCGGGTGAGAACAAAAGTCGAGCCAATCTCTGACAGTCCCAAAGTGTTACACACCAGTGGCATGTGCTACATAAGCTGCTTGCCATAGGCAAATGGTGAGCACCTGGAATGTTCTAGAAAAGGAGGATGCAAAATGTTAAGCGTCCCACTATATAGCCCGGCTGGCCTGGAACTGCTTGTATAGATTGCAGTGGCCTCAGACTTGCAGAGATCTGCCTGTTTAGTGTGCTACCACGCTCAGCCCAGAGGATATACATTTTAAATTCGGTTTCAATTAAAATTAGCCACATTCATGAATGGCTCGGACAGCACAGGCATGGAGTAAACAGCTCTCACTTCTTGCTTGGTGTTCCAAGAGTTCTCAAAGTAATGAAAAGTAGATCGCTTGAGCCAGCCATACTAGTGCTGGTATTTACAATCAGGACTCCAATTCAGAATATCACAGAGATCCTTGGATACTGATACTCACTGGCAGGATCACAATGTATTATATGTGTGCAGAGGTATGTATACGGGTATGAAATAGTTAAAGCGTTGAACTAATAAAATGCGTAAAGTAGAAATGTTTATGCATTTCTGTATCCATATTCCATGTATACATGTGCACATATATTAAAGGCCTGAAATCTACATTTGTTATATTAGTTCATTCCTCAATTTGTCAGAGTCACCTGACACACTTGCCTTTTCTATTCCATCCTTCTAGAATTAGACCTGTCTTAATCTGTAAGCCACCTGGAATCTTCTAGAACAAATCTCTAACCCTTTCAGGGGTCAGACTAGGAAACACTGAGCAGGAAGACATGCGAATCTCCTTCAGTCAACAGGAGGGACTTGACAAACATCCACTCAATGTGATTTGGCCTTTCCTCACCCCAGCCTGTAAGTGGTCCTGCCCGGAATGACAATCAGCAGGGCCTCTGAGGTGTCTCAGTTATATAGTCTCATCCCCAAGAGAGGGAGGATTTGCAATGAGAACAAGGGTCGGGCATCCGTTCAGATGGCGTCAGAGCTGTCTCAGTTCAGGCTGCAGAATGCTTACACGGTACTGCCATGTTTAGCAGTTCTATAGGGGACCCAGGGATGGTGCAGGTTAGCTGCGTAGATAATACAAGAAGGCGCACTGAAAACATCAGCCAGGGTAGTTTATAAATACAGGACAAAGCCGCAATGCGAAGATCAAAACTGTTAGGATGCAAGTCTGGGAAATGTGATGACGACATATGGAGCTGTCCCACCCTCCAGTTGTCAGAAGAATGGCTTGTGGGGGGTCCATTTGCCTCTCCTTGGTCATACTGGTTAGTGTCTGTTCCTCATTGGTTTCAGAGATACCTATACCTGCAGATGCCACCCTATTCATCTGGCTTTTGACTAGTTAGTATCCACTTTTTGTGTCCTTCCCCAGCCTAGCACTGCCACTGGCCAGCAACCTAAATCTTTAACAGTTCAGTCCTCTTTCATACCCAGTCACAGTAAGTATACGGAACACCCCCCCCCCAACTCTCTCCCTAAAAACAAAGGCTGCTTCTGCTACCCTAAATACCTCCTACACCACCATCCACACCTGCTTCTCAATCTGTGATTTGTGGTTAAAAATTGCAGCTGGTTCATAGCACATGAAACCCACCAGCTTCCCTTCATCGTTCTGAGCAGCGTGAATGGGACCCTAATTGCAAAGTTGACCTTGCTTCTTTCCAGAGGGAAACCATGACGGAGTGGAATATGCCTTTGAGTGTAGGTAGGGAAGAGACCTCTGTACTACCTTAGTGCAAACTGCAGACTCCGAATGATGGAGTTACTAGGAATTTAGAATGTAAGATGGGCAAGCGCCCTCTAAAGAGTCTCCTCTGACACCCTACAGTCAGTCATCCATCACCCACCGCCAACAAAGAGAAGCAGAGGCTTCTGGGAATCATCAAGAGGCTCCCATACCTAATATATAACCCAACTGCACTACACAGCCTTTGCCACCGAGTGTCGAGAGGCCTCATCAAAAGGGACAGGCTAGGGAGGATGAGTTTTGGATCTAGCAAAAAGCAACAAGTGTGGTATATTTTATTCCAACACAAGTTGGTATCTTGTTTTACATCACTTTTCCGTGATGTGTTGAGGTTAACGTGTAGGTCTGAGGCTTCCATTGATCTTTAATTAATAAGGGATCATGGTTCATAACGAGCAGAGTCGTCATTGGAAAGGAAATGGACACACTTGAGTAGCCCAAGGGAACGTGTCAATACTGTAATTCCCTCTTCATTTTCTAAAGCAGCCTCTCAAATCTAATCTTATCCTCTGCAGCAACGGGCACTTCCTCAATGATGGCAGAGGCGAAGCCAGCTTCAAAGACATCCAGACATGGACTTTCCAAATGTCCTAATTAAGAGACCTGCCTCCAACTTGGCACAAGCTGGAGTTATCACAGAGAAAGGAGCCTCCCTTGAGGAAATGCCTCCATGAGATCCAGCTGTAAGGCATTTTCTCCATTAGTGATCAAGGTGTGGGAGGGCCCATGGTGACTGGTGCCATCCCTGGGCTGCTAGTTCTGGGTTCTATAAGAAAGCAAGCTGAGCAAGCCAGGGGAAGCAAGCCAGTAAGTAACATCCCTCCATGGCCTCTGCATCAGCCCCTGCTTCCTGACCTGCTTGAGTTCTAGTCCTGACTTCCTTGGGTGGTGAACAGCCATGTGAAGTGTAAGCTGAATAAACCCTTTCCTCTCCAACTTGCTTCCTGGTCATGATGTTTGTGGAGGAATAGTAACCCTGACTAAGACAAGACCTTAGGTTTTGTCTATGCAGTGAATTATACAGACAAACCCAGAAGGCTGAATCGAATCTAGACTTTAGTACTAACGCAGGCTTATGGAAGCGCTCTGAAGTTGGCCTTCCAAGTGTCAAAGGTGGACCCGGAGCCAAATGGAGGTACTAGCAGAATTCCAAATGAGAAGAAGTAATTCCCTCTAGCCACTCAAACCAACAAAGCTTTTCAATGCATGGATGGCCACAGAGGCAATCTACAATGGGGTCACCTGAGTACCCGCTGATTTTTCTCTAGAACTAATGAACCATAAGAAGGCTGGCCAACTGCCTTCAGTCAGATAAGGGAGACGATGTAAGTGACTTGGTTCTTTGAGTCTGAAATCCTGCTTCCTCTTAACCACCAGCTCAAAGATCAGAGCTATGCTTACCTTGCCTGTTCAATAGTGATGAATCCAGCTCTCCTACTGGAGATAAAATGCTTGACCTAGTCCTGCCCACCTTCCAACGATTTCAAAGGTGATTTTACCTCTACTGCTACACAGATAGTACTGGCCTTACACCTCAGCCCATCTTTTTAAAAGATGAGCTCACCTCAAAGATAGTATCTTAGATGATATGGTATTTAGATATCGTGGTGTTCCGATACGGGGGTGCCATGTGGTGGCATTGTCTCCCTAACTTTCTGTGATATGATAGTGAATTGATATTTCCTTTCATCATTTTCATGAACTCACCTTACAAATAGTGAACTTACAACACACCGAGAATTTCATACATGTATTCAGTGGGTTATGATCATAACCACCCTCCCATCACCCTCTCCAACGTTATTTAGACCCCTCCAAAATGTCCCTCCACCAGCTTAATCCCCACCCCCTTTAAAAAATATTCCATTGAGTCAAATTAGTGCCACCTTGCACATAGGTCTGGGGTCCTCCACTGGAACACAGATAACCCTTCATGGTCACAAATCTCAGAGCAAAATGACTCTCCTTCCTCTAGTCACCATCAACTGCCAATAGCTTCTCAGGCAGTGCCAGGAGTGGGGCCTTGGGGGCCCCTCCCATATCCACGAAACCAAACAAGTTCTAACACCTTCTAGAATAGCTGACATGGACAACCACATGCAGTTCCCGGCTGAAGGAACTGTAATCACTTACATGTATCTTCTGTATAAGAGTTTATTATCTGTGTTCCATTCAATCTTTGTCTACCTTCCCCTTTTAGGAAAAAAAAAGTGTGTATATACATACATACATACATACATACACACACACACACACACACACACACACACACACACGGAGAGGTATGTCAAATAAGGTAACAAGCCTGATTTCTCAATGACCGGAAAGTCATACTACCTATCAAAGCCACCTGAGATTCTTTGAAGGTGAGACACCTTGCCACGTACTCACCCGTGCGGTGAAGTCCACGGCAGCTGCTCTGTTTAACAGCAGTGTGGCCACATTGATGTTCCCATAGTGGGCAGCTATGTGGAGCGGGGTGAAGCCACTCTGCGAAGAAAACAGGACAAATGGTCGGTTGATTCCTTCCAGCTCTTCCTATGCTCAAATAAAAATGAGGGAGCAAAATGTGCTGGGGTCCACATTCCGGTCCGTGCTAGGCTTTGGCTAGGGTCAGTGATTTGTAGGGTTTCTAAGGAAATCCACACTCATAGGCAGAGAGAGAGAGGGCCAGGGAAAAAACCCAGGGATGGAGACTGATGGATTTAAGGAATCTATTAGGAGAACTGTCCGGAAGCCAACATGTCAAAAAACCTTACACTTCACAGCTGTGTGGTTCTGTTTCAACTACTGTGTTAGGCAGGTAAAAGAACTGGCCATGGAGACTCTTGAAAATAAATTCAATTAGCTTATACGACAATTCAGGTGAGGCAACTGTGAATGTCCGTCTTAAGGACTAAAGCAATTTGGGGGTTGGCCTCTAGAGGTATGATACCATCAAGGTGATTTTTATATCAAGGAAGAACATGTTCTACAAAGAACCAAGATGTTCATCTGTTTTGTTAGCCCCTGCCTGTTCAGCAATTCAATTTTAAGGATGCTTTTCTGCCATGGTCATTTTACTTCCTTAAAAAAAAAAAAAAAGTCAAACATGCAGCAATTCATTTTCCCCATCCCCCACCAAATCGGAACCTAAAAGAGGTGATGCGGTGTCTAGTTTGTTAGCAAGCTTCTTAGCCATGCTAGCCGTCACTGCCTCTCATGGAAGGTGGGTCGGGTGGCACCGTTCTGAGGAACTCTCCTGTTGCTGACACCACGGAGGGTAAGTGTCATGCAGAACCCTAAAGACTGAGTCCCGGAGGAGTGGAGTGACAGGGGTGTCTGCAGCTTTGGGTAGAGCCGATAAGCATCAGAAGTATCAGAGGCCTTTGTCTCTGTTACAATACTTATAGGTATTTCGAGGATTCCTAAATCTTCCTTCCCAATGCCGAGTTCAGCTGCAGAAAGCCCTGGCAATTAACCTGCTGTCTGCTCTCGCACATGCTCCTTCAGGGTCAGGGGGATGGGTGAAGCAGGATTCTAGCCTACAGAAGGCAATGCAAAGAAGGAGGGGTGGGGTGGGGGGATGAGGCAGCAAACCTAGGAAATGGAAAGCGATGAAGCAGATCCCGATTATACAAAAACAAACAAAAAACAAAAGAAAAAATAACGGAGACAGATACATAAATATACCTCAGTTGCTCTATTCACCACCATCTAGGTTAACACATTGGGAGGCAAAGAGGAGGAAAAAATGAACGGTTAGTTCACTCGGTGACGTGGACGGCAGGAAGCTCATGGCAGCTACGGGAAGAAGATGGAAGCTATGATGGATGGGGGCCGGGTGCAGGAAGAAAGCTAGACTCCACAAAGAACGGCTACACAGAGACCTAGCCCATCGCCCCGTTTTCCCCACTATGAACTTCCAAGCAAGACTGCGGGAGTCTTCGGCTGTGGCTCTTTCCCCCGAGGCAAGCTTTCCACAGCGCATTCGCCCTGGCTGCGTTGCCTATCGCCATCACTGTAGGGGTCAACCCCTTGGAAGTTTGCACACACAGTCACTAGCATTTTGGCCCTGTTTGAGCTGCACTGTTCAATATGTCGTGAAACGGGAAGGGAGGAAACTGTGGAAGCATGGAAATCCTTTCCTGAAGTTCCCTCCCCTTTGGCATGTGTAAGATGCCACGACATGGACAGCATTCTGTGGCTTCTCAGGCGAGGCATGGAGTGACAGCATCGGCTGGCACCGGAAACATGTTCTCATCCCTTTTGGTGATGTCCTATATTTCTTTTGGCACAAAGCTTGCCAGGAGGGAGGCCGGGTGTTCCCGAAGGTTGCCCCGTCTGACTTAAGACAGGGATGTGAGAGGATGCCACGATCTGGGGCCCTACCTTTGACTCCACGTCCGCGTTGGTGTCATTCTGCAGGAGCAGAGCTGCCGCCTTGGTGTCGTCTTTCCGGGCCGCGATGTGGAGGGCAGGGAGACGCACTTTTCCCTTCGTGTCGTTCTCGAGCAGGAGGGACACGACTTGGTCGTGACCTTGTTGCAGAGCCACGGCCAGTGGTGTAAAGCCGTCCTGCAAAAAGAAAGATGTGTCAAGAGCAGCCAAGTGGGTACTTTCTTAGGATTCCGACTGGATGGGCGATGACCAGTTTTTGTTTAGGGTTTGGCAGATTTAAAAAGCAGGTAAGCACGTACCCATTACTTAGTTACTTCTATAACAACACGTGTATATGCACTCAGATTAAAAAAAAAAACAAGAAGTTTCTATGAACTTTTTTCCTATCCAAGGCTATTAATTATACACTAATTGAAAAAAAAATTAAAAATACATAAAGGTGCCATGTAAACAGAAATGGTATCCAAATATCAGTATACATGAAGCAATCTTATGAAACAGTATTGTCAAGTTTAATGTAGGCAAAGTTTTCAAAGGAGATTTTATTTTATGTTTTTATTTTTTTTAAAGTTTTCATTTTTGTTTTCTTTCCGCATGTTTTTTTTTATTGGATATTTTATTTACATTTCAGATGCCATTCCCCTTCCCCATTTCCCCTCCCTAGAAAACCCCTATCCCATGCCCCCTTCTCCTTTTTTGCTTTTATACATTTTTTTTTTAATGTTCACCGATGGCTTTATAAATTTGGCTTTATAAATTTATAAATTTGGTAATGCTCAATATTAATCAGAAGTGTAACCTAATACCCAACCTAGATATATCAACTATCTTTAACTGGCAGAGACATGTGAACATCTGACTCCATGTCTGGCCCCCCTCTCTCTTTCTCTCTCACCACCTAGCTTCAAAGGAGATTTAAAATGAGTTGTGAACTTCCTCATCGGTACTTTAAAGATGGGGTAAGGACTCACTATGAACTAGCCTATGTCTGGGGGAGAGTGTGGCAGTCACCATATTAAGACAGGCCTATGAGAGAGGCTCTTGGCCTCTCTAAGCAGGAAGGAGAATTACACAGGAATCATGTAATACCTGACTTTAATAGTTTGTTATCTCAACTGTGTATATTTATAGGGATGATATGAGGTTGTAACTTACAAAGACAATGGCATTACGAAATTAAGTTACTATGCATATATGCCATCTCAGATGTCTAATGTTCTTATATTTTCGGTTGTGAGTCTAGCCTTTAATGGCTGAGCCATCTCTCCAGCCCGCCTAATGTTCTTATGGCAAGAACATTAGAAACATTTTCCTCCAGCAATTCTGGTCTGCACAACATGCTACGATAGTTGCCATGCCATGTGACAGATCCCCACACGCCATAAGCCATCTGTATGACACGTGGACTTTCTGCCCAATACTTCCCAGTGTTCCCCACTGCTGAACTGAGGGTGTCAGTGCTTCCGGGAGTTCAATGAAATGGAATTCCAGAATCTATCTGGATGTGCATGTATATTCTGCACATTGTGTGTTTATACTCTGAAGCTCCCTGGGACTTGACAAAAAAGAGACGGGAATACATTCCACAGAGCTTTGTTAAATCGTGCCTGGTGTAGTGTTGCTGAGCAGAGAGAGAAACAACACAGGACAAAACACCCCAACAATGTCCCACATGGCTTCATTATTATTTACCCAAAGGAGCGCTAAAAATGATTTTTATTGGTGAACAGATGGGCAAGTTTTCTCATCATTTTCCCCCCCCCTGTGGTCGTGGTTATTTCTGTAGTTCTCTGATGCAAATATATCAGTAGAACATCAGTGAGGCCGAGGAGGGAACTAGGTACCTGGATGCTAAGGAAGACATACATCATTTGCTCCTTTTCTGGAAAAATGATAAAAGCCTACATCATTGTTGAACTGAATACACCCTGCCACGTTTATATTCAAGGATTGCACAATATCAGACAAGGACTGTTAGGGACACTTCTGGCCAGTTTCTTCCTGTGTGGATCTTATCCACGAGTTTCACCACTAACTGAGGGTGTGTGCAGGAATTCCTACTGGGTCTCTTCCTTCCTGAGACAGTACTTTATGATTCTATTATCAAATCAGGAGGCAATGGGATGGCCTCTCTCTCCTCTCTCTATTTGGTTCCCACCTCCACTCCCTTCTATAGAATCTGGATACTCATTTCTCTTGATTAGAGTACCCAAGAACATCAGAAGGAAAAGAATATTTCTATAATTTTTAGTGAGATACCAAATCAGGACTTAATCAAGATATCAGCAAGATGAAATCATAGCTTCACCCTTATGCACATAGAGTGCAGAATACAGCATACTATAATTCAAAAAGATTACTTATCTTTTAATTAATGTAAGATTTCATATATTAATGTATTATATATATTTAATATATATAAGATTACTCATATATACATGAGGGTCTATGCAAGAGTCCTTTTCATAAACATCCCAGTGCACTCATCTATGCAAAGACATGATGGATGAATCAGGCATTATCTCTAGAAGAAAACTTAGGGTTTCTCTTTTCATTGTATTCTGTGATTGAAACTATTCTGGTGAGCTAAACTTGAGGGCCAGCACATGCCAGGAAAGCACCCCAATTCTGTGTGCTCTTTCCAGGAACCCCGTGCATTTGTTTTGAAGATGCATGTGATAATAGAAAAATCTGTGTTAACAGTCAATCCTGCATCCCGCTGAAAACACTGAAGCAAGGTCAGAGTAGTGTTGACAGCCTAGGACTGCTTTGAGCCAGAACAGAATTCTGTCTAAACAAACTGTAAACCACAGCATCAGGAAGTACTTTGCACTAGAAAGATGCACAGCAGACAATCCGATTAGTACCAATAAGAGCATGCTTCTAGCATAAGCCAATTAAGGACCAGCAGACCCCTCACCCCACCCCCATCCCTACTTTGAGGTGTTAATGGCTAAACTTTGTGGCTCTGGGTTTTGCTTGACTTCTCAAGAGAAGTCAAATCAGAAAGGAAATGTGGCCAAACTTCTTGAGAGAAGAGCTTGGCCCTTGTGGGTACCAGCCACATCATCACTGTCGAGGGGTGGGAACGATGCTACACCAAGGGTTTAATGATTGCTTGTGGTCAAACAACCAAATTTAACCTCATGCTTCCGAGTGGCAAAACACGAGATGGAGCAGCAACTGCAAATCTGCCATATGCAACGCATGGAAATGAGAAGACTTCCTAAGCACAAACACCTCAGACCCTTGAGCTGTGGCTCAGCAGCAGAGTGGGCGTCTGGCATGGAGTCCGGCCCTGAGTTTGATCCTTAGCGTCACCAAGAAGAGAGAAGAGAAAAAGAGATTGGGCCCATGCCCTAGTCATTTTAAAACTCTGTTTAAAAATCTGCTATTTAACCTGTCCTTCAGTTACCCTCCCTACACAGAGCTCTGTCCAAGGGACACTAATAACGATAGCTAGTCGGAAAGCAACATTGCATTTCGAATGGCTAATGAACAAAATATTCACTTGTATTGACTTTTCTTTGGGTCTCCAACACTAAAAGAATAGGAAGAGACTATTCACCTGAAGGATCAACTGTCTGTGGTGAATCAGATTTTATCTAGATAGACTAGATAGTAGACTTACACTGGGCTGTATAAGGAAGTAGGCTGAACAAGCCCTGGGGAGTAAGCCAGCTATCAGCTTTCCTTTATGTGAGGGCAACCTACCTAAAGACACGGATGTGGCTTGTGTTAAAGGATAGGGGTCTCTCCTCTACTGCCTGCTCCATAAAACTAAAAAATGGCGCAGTGGGAAAGAGCCTTAGAAAGTAGTCAGTTGTTTGTCCAGAGGTAGATAAGTCCACTGACTGAACTCAGTCTCCAAATGTTATAGTCTGTTTATCTGGGTGTCACGGCACACAGTGCCTATTTTGGTTGCTTCGTGTTCCGTGTTTATCCAGTCCTCCTTCTGCACGGAACAGGCTTGCTTGCCATGGAGAGAGGACCTCAACTTTGGGCTATTCTTAATCATGAAATTGTGCTTCACATGTGATATGGAAATTCTAGTGTTTGATTTTTTTTATAACTATTCTCATTAATTCAATCATAATGAACCCTACCACGATATTAAAATAACCCTAAAAACCAATAACGTAGGTTTGTGTTGGTTAGTTTCTTGTCAAGTTGACACAAACAAATGACATCTGAGAAGAGACGCCTCAATTGAAAAATGCTTTCCTCAGATTGGCTGACTGATGAGTCTATGCAAGCATCTTCTTGATTACTGATTGGTGTGGGAGGGCCCAGCCTATCGTGGATGGTACTGCCCTGAGCCGATGGTCCTGGGCTGTATAAGGAAGTAGACTGAACAAGCCCTGGGAAGTAAGCTAGCTATCAGCTTTTCTCTATGGCCTCTGAGTTAGCTCCTGCCTCCAGGTTCCTGCCCTGACTTTCCTCCATGATAGACTATAGGTATGAGCTGTTCCCCTTACATTGCTTTTGGCCATGGTCTTTAATCACAAAAAAAAAAAAAAAAAAAAAAAAAAAAAAAAAAAAAAAAAAAAAAAAAAAAAAAAAGAAAAAGAAAAAAAAAGAAAAAAGAAAAAAAGAAAAACAAACTAAGACAAAGCTAAAAACTAAAAGATAACCCTTACTACCCCTTTAGTGTTTTTTGTTTTTTTGTTTTTTTTTTTTTTAAGATATATTGATTTTTATTTTAGGTGTATAGCCTGCTCTGTTTACACATGTACTATAGACCATGTGCATGTAGTGCCCATAAAAGTCAGCAGAGGGCACCAGATCCCCTGAAACTGGAGTTCCAGGTAATCCTGCATCACCTTGTGGGTGCTGGGAACACTACCTGGGTCCTCTGAAAGAGCAGGCCAGTGATATTCACCACACAGCTATCTCTCCAGCTCAAAGTGACCATTTCTTAACTAGATTTAAGAATATTCTCAGATAGACAATAGATTCTCATGATGAAATCCCAGACAGAAGAGAAGAGTACAAAGTGAGGTTTGAGGCAGTGATGAGAATGTGCCAGGGGTGTACATATCACACATCTGTACTGTAGTCTTGCTCAGTTTCAATAATGCTGGGTTGCATACAATCAGATGGGCATACCAACATTTACTGATGAGCGCTCCACGGGTGCATACTTAGGCCTAGTTCAGTTTTTAGAGACTGTTACTACGAGTTACACTAACAGTCCTGCATACTATTTTTATATTCTTTATCTGTAACAGAAAGTGTTGGCATTTATTTCTTCTAGGTTCCGCCCCACAGTTACCTGGCAATGGCCAGTTATGCTGACTCACTATAAAAGGGGATGCTTGCCCCCTCCTCACTGTCTCGCTCTTCTAATTCTTTTCCCCTCTTCCCCCAAACTATCCTTTTCTCTCCTCATTTCCCTCCCCCAACCTCCACATGTTCATAGCTGACTTCTACTCTCCTCCCTCTCTCCCTCCCTCCTCCCCTCTCTCTCACAAACACTCTCTTTCCCTGCCTTTCTCTGTCTCTACTAACCCCTTAACTCCACTGCACATGCCCTAAATAAACTGTTCGATACTATACCATCTTTTAGTTGGTCCCTCAGGGGGAAGGGATATCTCAGTATGGGCCCACAGACACACCCCCATCACCCCTCCCATCACCCCCCCCCCCCCCACGCACCATACCTCACAATACCCAACATATCCCTGGCTTCTTTTTCTTTTTTATAAAACACAACAGAAAGTCTTTCCACAAATGACATAATCATTAACTTCTCAGAGGCCACCAGGTGCTCAGCACCTGTGTGACGCCTGCTTATTGGTTGCAACAATGTTGTAGGCTAGCTCTGGTTGTGACACCTGTTTATCGGTTGCAACAATGTTGTAGGCTAGATCTGGTTTCCTCTCCACAAACTTTTCCCCTTTAAACTCAAGGCCCAAAGACCTGATCTTCTTTTTCCCCTGGTAAGAGTTCATGTCCCATTGGTCATCTGCTGTATGAACTGTCTCTTCATTCATTTGCTGGGCTTTCAGGAAGGCATAAAGTCAAAGGCTGGGTGAGAAACATCCAGTCTTGCATATCCTTCCTTCTTCCCTGTGCTATTTAGAAGCCACACCAGCCTCCTGGCCAGAGTGGTGGTCTTGTGGTGAGCTAACAGACTACTTACTAGAGTTCATTATTGAATTAAAAGTGAAGAATGTGCAAGCAACACATTTCCTGTTAGCAACAGATTTCCAGTGACACGTTTGATCAGTGATGACAGTGCCCAATGACAGATTAAAATAATCTACATTTTAGACAGTACTAGAGGCTTATATCATTTTCATTTTTAAGTAATTTTTCTGTTCAAGACTGTGGAAGATATTCCCCACAACAAATACCACTGTTACTGGGTAGTTAAATGTGTATAAGAGTCTTATTTGAAAGTATGGATTAAGTATAATTAGTTAACTTTATATATATATATATATATATATATTCAATTATTGTAATTAGTCTAACACTAATCTGGAAAAACCCCCCACATTTATGGTTATTATTCATTAAAACAATGGTTGCCTTGGAGGCAAGATTATTAAAAAGCAAAAATTATTATTAATAAAATATGCTAAGAATTAAAATGATAGCTTAATTATAGGGTAGACCAGAAACTTGAGCAGATAAAGAATATCTGTACAATGAGAGAATTTTCAAAGATTAAAAATAGAGTTTCTAGGGCATCTCATTAAAAAGTCAACACATTAAAATACCCAACAACAGCGGTAAGAAAATTCTTACAACAGCAGTTGAAAGCCTAATGAGAAAATTCTTAGCTATAGGCTCCCAAAAATGTCTTTTGAACACATGAGATCAACTATGGAAGAACAGAAGGTGCTCACCTCTGTGGCCAGGCTTTGGCTGGCACCATTGTCCAGAAGAAACCTGACGACTTCCAGGTGGTTCTCCTGGGCCGCCATATACAACGGCGTGAAGCCATTCTGCAAAAGAAGAAACCAAGAGTCCTGTGAGCTGCTCTGCCAATCTGGCACTGAACATGCATATTTCGAGCAGTGCTCACATAAAATGACTTTGATAATCCTTCATTGCCAACATTTACAGTCATTAGAAAACCGAGCGCAGCAGCCCTTACCACGATCATTATATAACTGTATGTAATTCATGATTATAATCACAATTAGACTGCTAGTCATACAAGGGTGGAGTTAGTATTCACAGCCAATAGTCTTACAGAAACTTCTAGCAATTTATGCACCATAGGTGAACAAGCATACTTGTGTATCTTCAACCACGTTTGAGGTACTACCGTGAATGAAATGATTTACTAGCTGCTGCAAGGATACAGAGGAAGATAGATTCAGCTGTTATGCTCCAAGCATCAATCATCTATTGCAAATAAAGATGTAATTGTTTTCATATAAAAGTAGGCATTTTCAGAGAGTTCCAGCTTGGGAAGGAAGTTATTTTAACTTCAAATTACTTCAAACATATGACAGATGTTATTTCACAGACCAAAGAAAGACTCGCATGCAAAATAGTATGGCTGAGCATAACTGCTTCCTACAACTACTTCCCAGAGTCATTTTCTTTGGAGACAAGGTCTAATGTGCCCTAGGTTTGCTTAGAATCTACTATATAGCTGAGGCTAGCCTTAAACTTCCGATTCTTTACCACCAAGTGTTGAGGTCACAGGTGTGTTATCCAACTGTGCCTGGCTCCTTCTTTTGGTTTAGGGCTTGTGATGGTTCATATATGCTTGGCCCAGGGAGTGGCAGCATTAGGGGTGTGGTCTTATTGGAGGAGTTGTGTCAATGTGGGTGTGGGCTTAAGACCCTCATCCTAGCTGCCTGAAAGTCAGTATTCTGCTAGCAGCCTTCCGATGAAGGTGTAGAACTCTCAGCTCCTCCTACACCATGCCTGCCTGGATGCTGCCATGCTTCCCGCCTTGATGATAATGGGCTGAACCTCTGAACCTGTAAGCCAGCCCCAATTAAATATGTCCTTTATAAGAGTTGCCTTGGTCATGGTGTCTAGTCACAACAGTACAACCCTAAGACAAGGGCTTCTTGCCTTTCTAGCACTAAGACCAGAGAAACTGGCCTTTTCCAAAAGTCACATTCCTGTTCACATATTTTTGATTCCTAAAAATATGTGCTTAATAACACTGAATTCTCACTCCATAAAACTCATCCTTATAAAATATACAGTTCAGTGGGGTTATGTGCTCATAGAACTGGGAGGAGAGCCTTGCCAGGCAAGAACCACTGGGAGATGCGGACCACTAATCCTTCACCCAGCACCTGTTGGTACCAATTTTGACATCTGCCTTTTTCTATAACCTTGGCAACCACCCATCTCCACCCTGTGTCTGTGGCTTTGCTTACTTCAGACATTTCATATGAATGAGATCACACAGTATGTAGCCCCGAAGGGTCTTACTCACTTTTTGCTATCTGTGCCGATGGAATGTTTTTGTGCTTCCCTCCCTTACAAGAATATTCTAGTTTCAATTCCAAATGCTCCCTCAGGGATTATGGTTGAAGACTTGATTCCTATTTAAATATTCAGAGGGCCTTTCAAAGAGATTAGATCATGAGATCTTTAATGTAATCAGTGGGTGAATCCAGTACAGATCTGTATTTGATGGCATTCTTGGGAGGTGGTGGAGAGTGTCAGGGTAGGGTCTGTTGTGTTTTATAGCAAGCCAGGCCTACCTGGCTGTTGCCAGGTAAACTGTTGGGTGGAGCCTAGAAGGAATGTTAACAGGGTCTAGTGAGAGGAAGCTGGTCATTGGAAGGGGTACCTTTGGCACTTTATAATATTCATTTGCTTAATGGTTACCTTGAGGTGAGCAGCTGAGACTTGTCTTCGCTAGACACTGAGATAGATGGGCCTGCTTCTCTCTGATGACAGCACAGCATGTGGACAAGTTATCTTTGCTTGCCTTTTAGTTTTCTCTCCGTGTTCACCGTGTTCTCCCCAGTCCCCATCAGCAACCTCAATGGATGCCATCAAAGGGCTCTCTTACTCTTTGGCTCTGGCTAGGTTCTTCCGCCCTCTACTCCAATTATTGGTTTTCCAGAAAGTTCTGTCTCCTCTTTAGCCTTCTGTTCTCAAGGGTCCCCAATCCAAAGCCCATAAACTCTTTGGAAACTTCTTTTGCTCTCTTAATCTGAGTAACTCCAATATAATATACATGTTATCTATCAATAAAGAATCTACAAGTATCTTTTGAAGAGACTGCCTAAAAAAATCTTGCCACTAGACTAGCCCAGAGGCATAAAGCACCTCTCCGATAATTCATATTATGGGAGCTTATAACTATCACACTTGTTGGTGAGAAGGCACTTGGACCCAGGGGATGGCCAGGTTTGAGAAAGATGCTTCTTCTCCTATTTATATTTGTTTAAAAATTAAGAAAACCTCAAAACAGAGCCAGTTAAGACAGGAATATCTTGGAGCTCCATTTACATTTTCTTCTTGTGACAACAGTAGATTGAAGCCCCCCAGGGAAGGGCAGCTTAAGACACAGTCAGTGCGCTATTTAAAATCTGATTTTATCTTTTATCTCTGATACCTTCTGCTCTCAATATTTACAGTGGGGCTATTATATACATGCAAATCTGCAGACTAAGAATTTGGCCTCCATGCTCCATCATACCCAACCTGACAGAGGAAAAGAAAAACAAAAAACAAAACAAAAAAACCCCCAAACATACAAACTCCACAAAACTACCTCAAATCTGAGGGACATCCTTTCCTATGTGTTCTTCATCACGGTCAACTACACAGTAAAGTATTTCACAGAAGCCTGTGTGACACTAAATTCTGTGAAAGTCAGATTAAAGGTTAAAAGTCAGGGGGCATCTAGACCCGTCATCTACCTGTCCGACTGTGAGAATCTGGTTCTTCTAACACAGGGGACATCTGGATGTGGGGTAAACCCTCAAGGGTACCCCAAAGATCATATTTGACTTGACATATTTTGCCCTTTGTTAAAATAAGTAAGAAAACTTGTTTGTCCAAAATATGTCCATAGTCAAAATACTACCAGAGACAAACCCTGCCTGTGTAAACACAGTCAGCTATGCTTTTGGATGCAGTCAAGGATGAGAGAGAAAAGAGAAGTCAGTGATTTTACCAGAGCAGTTTCTTTGTCTTAAATGGTAAACACTGTGTATTACTGTTGTAGTCAGTGCAAAACAGTAAAGGGTTAAAAAGAAATAAGTTCTTTACAATTACAATTTAGTTAGCCAATGGTGTTTGTGCGTATGTGTGTGCATATATGTGAGTATGTGCATGTGTGTGTGTGTGTGTGTGTGTGTGTGTGTGTTTAGGCTAGTCTAGTTAACCAGCTTGCTCTGGGGATTCGATGCCACCTGTCCTGTGTGCTAGGATTACAGGTAGACTATCATTCCCGCCTGGCTTTTATGTAGGTGCTGAGAATTCCAGACTCTCTGCTGAGTCACCTCCCCAGTATTGTATGGCAAAGAGGTTATGGGAATGTAAACTCTTTTTAAGGAAGAATTAAAAAAATTGTTAAGACTTGAGATGAAGGTAATGACCAAAATTCATTTAAGGTAAACAAACAAACAAACAAACAATCCTGAAACAGCAACAAAAAATAAAATGTAGGGCTAGAGAGATGGCTCAGCCAGAAAAAGCTAAGCTACAACCAAAGTAAAAAAAAAAACTTAAAGTTTTATTTATAATGCCCAAATGCACAAAAAGAACAGGATTTCTGTGCCGGCTTGTGTCGTTGTTGTTAAGGTTCAAGGAGCGAAGAGGGAGGGCAGCGTTTGGGATGAAAATAAATAAAAAATATTCAAGGAGGGGAAGGGATTCTCAACTATTTCTTTTTAAAGATAGTAAGGAAATATTCATATTATTATTGTTATTATTGTGTGTGCATGTGTGCACGTATGTATCTGCTTACACATGCATGTGTACATGTGAAGGTTGAGGGATAAGTTATAAGAGTCAAGTTCTCACTTTCCACCACGAGGGTCCTGGGGTTGAACTGAGGTCCTCAGTCTCAGCAGGAGGTACCTTTATGACTGAATCATCTCACTGGTACTTTCCTGGTTCTTACATTTGAAGAAGAAAGACTTTATAGGTGAAATCTCACTTAGAGACCCTACCGTTCTCCCTCCCTCCATCCCTCCGTCTCTCACCCCACAATCTAGAACTCATGATCCTTCTGTCTCAGCTTCCCATGTGCTGAGATTACAGGCATGTTCCTGCATACTGATCTATCTATCTTGAGTGTGGACATCTCCATGTGTTATGTATTAGTACATGGATAAAATCTGTACTTAAAGAAGCGTTTTATTTATTTTAAGACAGAGTTTTATGTAGTCCAGGCTGGCCTTGTACAGATGACCTTGAACTTCTGATCCTTCTGCCTCTACTTCCCAGATGCTGGGACCAGAATCATGAACCATCATAGACAGTTTATGTGATGCTAGGATTGAACCCGGGGCTCTATGCATGCTTAGCAAGCACTCAACCCATTGAACTACAGTGTCTTCTTCCAGGCCATTACTGCCTTTTGGTCTATGTAAGGTTCCTGCTTAAGAGTTGCACAAACTTCTGTTTCCAAAGCATGGTCACCTCACTGTTCCTTCTAGCCACAGCATGGATCAGGAGGCACGTGAGGGGTGTGTGTGTGTGTGTGTGTGTGTGTGTGTGTGTGTTTGTGTGTGACGGGGATCCCCAGGCACAGCTGCAAGGAGAGGGACTTCACAGGCTCCGTTCTTTCTCTTACGGCATCATCAGTGTGGAACGTGTATAAATTGAAATTAAAACGGATTTGAGATTCATTCATCTAGACCACAGTTTTCCCACTTACTGATGGCAGGTTTATGGCGACGGCTGCCCTCAGATATAATCAGGAATGTGTGTAAGATTTGAAGGAGATATTCTGATTGGACACGGATCCAAGACTCGTCCTGCTATCTCATCGCTTGCTGCTTCCTGCTCGATATTTTTAAGTAGACAAAACTGTAGTAATGTTTTTTTGGGGGTTAGTATGATGTAGTCCATTGAGATGGCTCAGCAGGTGAAAGGTCAATCCTGACAACCTGAGTTGGACCCCTGGGACCCACGTGGTGGGAGGAAAGAACTGATTTGGCCACTCGTCATCTGACTCCCACGTGTGTGCGCGCTAGCTTACTCATGGCCTCTCCGCCCACAAGAATAAACGTAACTAAAAGAAAATATTTAAAGTACACGTTTCTCATTTTCTTTTGTAGTTGGCTAGTTAATATCTGAAAATATATTTGCTAACCTTTAATTTTATATTGTTCCCTTTTGGAAAAGCATTATTGTTCAAAGCATATAGAGTTCAAATGCAGGGAAGTAACAAGGGGATTGAATGATTGAGAGACCCTGAAGTTGTGAGCTAAGTGTTTTTACTTTGAGAAACCCCTCCTCTGCCTCCTGAGTGCTGGTAGATTAAAGGCATGTGCCACCGCTACCCAGTTTTAAATGTATTTTTTAAAAGTGTATTGAGACTTTCTCTCAAAGGCCAAAGAAAAACTAACAATAGTCTTGAAGTATTTTCAGAATGCAAAAAAACAAAAAACCAAAAAAAAAAACAAAAAAAACAAAAAAAAAAAACAAAAAAACCCACCACCACCACCACCAACAACAAAAAACCCAACTAAATAAAGGGTCGGGGCCAGAGCTCATTGACAGAGCTCTTGCCTGGCATGCACAGGGCATCGGGGTTTAATCCTGAAAGATTAAATGATGTGTGATTTTGTGTGAGGGTGGGGGTGGGGTTGACAAAGTTGAACTTTTCCAATGAAAGGATGACACCTTGGCCTCCCTCACTGCTTTTGGTTCTGCACAGCATGAATCTTGCAAGAAACACTTGAGAACTCAAAAATGTCGTTTTTTTCCACTTAATCTTTTGCTTTTCAGGTTATTCCTCATCCAACATCCACCCTAATTCTTCCCATGCTTCCGATCCCAAGGCTGCTGGAGAATCCCAACGTTACATTATAACCACGGGCTCCATGGTCCCCTGATATCACCTTCCCCAACTTCACTAAATCCTTCATCTTCGGCAAAACTGCAGGTTTGTTCTGTCACCAATACATTCAATACTTTTCACCAGGGTGGAGCCACTGACAAATGACAGATGCTTCAACTAGAAACAGGCCAAAAGAGGCTGTCCTCTGTTAAGGTTTGGTATTGCAATGCTAAGTGTGGGGCGGGGGAGAGGGGGCAAGGCCTGGTTGCCCCAGAGATGAGAGAGTTCCCACATAGACCACAAGGGAGACCTTGAGCCCTAGTTATTTCTGATTGGTGAATGAAGATGCTGACAGCCAATAGCTGGGCAGAAGAGACATAGGCGGGGTTTACTGTTCTCGAGTTTGGGCTCAGAGGAGAACCTTGGGGGGTTGGGGGGGGGGAAGGTAAAAGAGGAGGCAGAGAAGCCGCTATGGGTTAGGAGTCAAAAAAAGCATGCCCGAGGGCTGGCCAATTGAAGTTAAGAGCAGCCCAGATGAAACACTGTAAGTAGTAACTCGAGGTTATCCATAGAAAAGTAGATTTTAATAGCGTAGAGGATAGATATCTGCCTAGCTCTAGTGCTGATTAAGGTTTATTGTAAATATAAAGGCTGTGTGTGTGTTTTATCCAGGAACTAAATGGTCAAATGTGGAGTAGAAAACCTGGTTTGGAATTTAAAATGTCTACAAACAGTACAAACAGTCCTCCGTGGATGCTGTGTCTGCTTTGCTGTACAGCCTTGGATGGTTGCTAGGCTAATGTTAGTGACGGATGATGACTGCCTGCTATTTTAAACCAGTAAACGTCAAAAGCTATTTTTTTTTTTTTTTTTTTAGATTCAAAGACTAAGATTAAGATAGCAGGTAGTCTATGGTGTTCTCTCCTAGGACCTCATGACTGTCTACAGAGCTGATAGGAGGTCTTATATTCACCACAACTAGTAGAAACATTTTAAAGTTTGGGGACTTTTAAAAATTCTGGGGTTTTTTTTTGTTTGTTTGTTTTATTTGTTTCAGAAAACAATAACAATTCTTTCTTAGTAAAGAAGGGTTAAGCAGTTTCCCCATCCCTCACACCCCAGTGCCCAACTGATAAAGTATCATATATCACGTAAATCCAGAAGCTTTTTCTTATTTATATGTTTCCTCATCTCCCATGTAAACTAGCAACACTGAGAGTGGACCCAAGTTAGATGTCATCATAAAACGGCACAAGAGACCCCATTTCAAACATCTGCTGGACGTTTGTGTGTGACTGCCAGTCACAGGTGGACCACAGTTGAAAATTCTACCTCTCGCCACACAAACTGTAAATGAAGATACATTTTAAACTCTAGGATCGCTCATAACTACTTGATAAAACCACGCCTGCAAGGGACGGGCCCTTAGCTGACGTGTAACTCAAGCCAATGCTTGGTCCAGAAGTCTTATTGGTAAGTGACGGTCAAAGTCCTTTGCAATACGGTTGAAAGTTCACCTGAGATTGTGCGTTGACATTCGCTCCGTTCGTAACCAAGACCTTGACCACTTCCGCTTGCCCGGCCAAAGAGGCGATGTGTAAGGCTGTGTTTCCTTTCTGTGAAACGAGAGGGAAGACACATGAGCATAGCCCGTTGTTCAATGCCTCTGGGATGCACAGATGATGAAGCTCATGAGAATGGTACCCTTCTTACGGAGGGTTGACCCTTCACAGAACCAGACAAGTGTCACCAAAGGCACCAAGCCCATGACACTGACCTTTGTGGCTGCATCGACGTTGGCTTCCCTCTGCAGCAGCTCGGAGACCACTTCCACGTGGCCTTCTTTGGAAGCAAGATGGAGTGCATTCAAACCATTCTGACCGGAAGAGAAAGGAGAGTGAACTGAAAACAGGGTTCTTAACAGTCCACAGCCCGCCACATGCTCCTCAGTTAACTGCCTACCAGTGTCCCCCATGTGTGCGCAGCACAGGAATGTGGAGTGTAAATAAAACGTGAAAACTAGGGAGGGTGGCCCGTTACTCTCAGTCAAAGACTGCATGGCATCCCTTTGACGGAGACTAATCGGACAACGTTGGGTGGACAAAATTTAACAATGAAATCAATCTCCTGACAGGTGGAGAAAGATCCTGCCAATAGCTAGTGCAAGCTTTAAGGAATCTGCCAGTTTCAACGAAAATACCAAACCAGAACAATAACCACAACCGACCTGGTTACAGATGTTGACATCCACTCCATTTTTGATGTAGTCAAGGGCCTTTTCCAGGTGCCCCGCCCGAGCTGCTCTCAAGTAACTTGCGTTGGCATCAGACTAAGAAGGAAGAAGAAAAAGTACTGTGACAAAGCTGGCCAGTGTGGGTACAGGTACCCAGCCATACCCAGACAATGGTAAAAAATGTGAAGAAAGCATTGGACTCTTTTATATGGAAATGCTATAACATTTTCTAATAAGTCAAGAGGAATAGGGCAAACTCTTTGGCCCAGAAATTAAGAGCACTGGCTGTTCTTGTAGAGGACCCAGGTTTGATTCCCAGCATCCGTAAGGTGGCTCACAATCATCTGTAACAGTTTTAGGGGAATCCAATGCCTTCTTCTGGCCTCTGTGGGCGCCAGGCACATGTGGTGCATATACCAACATGCAGGCAAACATTCACACACACACACACTCATAGAAAAGTTCGAAGCACACCAATTTATCCCTTCTGAGATATCCCAACTTATTCTACATTGAGATTGATAATTTCTCATGAGATGTCATCACCTTAAATCAATATACAATCTCCAGGGAAACAGCCCCACCATCACATTAGGAAGACCCGGATGCTCTCTAACAGAAGTTCAACACTGGTTCCATATTCACGGATTCATCTCAGCCAGTCTTCCCAAAGCAAGAGGCATGTTTCCTGCTCTCACACTGCCCAGCGGGCTGCTAAGTTTTCAGCTGCTAACTTCCCACCATGGTGCCTATGGGATTCCATCCGGTGTTAAGGGCAGGACCCCATCCGGTGTTAAGAGCCTGTTTTTTTCCATATGAAAATCATGCAGCCAAGACGTGGACTTTCTACATGTTTTCAAGCTAAGTTGAGGCCACAGCCTGGAGAAGTCTCTCAGGAGTGGCATCCAATATCTAAACACAGCAGAAAATGAGACGGATGGTCATTCTCTGAATGCTATCCATTTCTAACACAAACAAAGGCTGGGGAAGCCACCAGCAACAAGAGAGGACAGCACAGTGGTGAAAAGAAGCAAAGATGGGCCAGAAAAAATGCAGGAGGGAACCTGTCCGGTGCATCGAAACCCAGAACAGGTTTTCCTAAAACTGCATCCAGAAACATCCCCCCACCAGTTCGAAATGCAACCATGCAGAAAAAGGCTTCTAAGAAGACTATGTCTTCTAACTGCATAGAGACTATCTCCTTCAAAGGCCCTTGTCAAATATCTCTCCATTTGTGAAGCCTGGTCAAGATGCTTGGGGCTCCCACAAATGCATCCATTCCACCTAGTGCTGGGCGCTCATGACACAAAAGCAGTGGTTTAAAAATACCCATCCTTCCCCCCTCCCCCACAGAACCATAAGCCCCTCTGGGACAAGCCAGGGTGAAGTAGGAACCATGAGCCTGGGAAGCCACCAAGATGGTAGTCTTTCAGAAGCATTCATTCAAGCCTGGCTCTGTAGTCAAGATGAAGGAAGTTCTAGCCTGCCAAAAGGTCATTAGCTCTGTGGTGTAAAAAAGTGAACACTGATTTTTTAGGGTCCTACCAAAGAGAGGCCAACACACACAGGAACCCTACCATACCCCCAGTGTCATAGTAAGCCTCACTCTGGGGAGATATCTCTTAGATGCCATCTTCTTAGAAATTGCACCACTAGTAATATTTTGATTTGAGTAGCCCTTCTGTGGGGGTTCACTCTGTTCACTGTCCAATGCATACCACCTTTGGTGCCCTGAGCCACTAACACCCCTTTGTGATGAGTACACATGGTCCCAGAACTGCCATCTGTCCAGAGGGCTATCCTTTTCTCAGAAAAAGCAGCTGCCAATAAATAAAACTTCTTACTCCAAACCTATAACATTAAGGAGGTGTCAATCTTGGACCCTCTTGGGTTGGCATATGCAAGGAAGAGACCCTATGTGTGATGTCTGTCTTTCTATTCCCCTTTAACTAACAGCAACCTGGACATACAGGTATCTGTAAAGGTTTTGTAACTGAATCAAGAAATACATACGTTATATAGAAATAACTAATAACTTTTTTTTTTTTTTTTAGAACAATAGAAGAGACTTCTGCGGCAATAACAGCTGCAGCCATCCAATTTGGCTTGAGACTCTGCCATGCCACCAAGATGGACACCAGAAATAAAACATTGTGACAGAGCCAGGGTGTTCAGACAACACTACAGTACTATCAGAAAGTTGATGTCTTAGGGTTCTATTGCTATGAAGAGATACCATGACCACAGCAACTCTTATAAAGGAAAACATTTAATTGGGGCCGGCTTTCAGTTTCAGAGGTTTAGTCCATTATCATCATGGCAGCAAGCATGGCAGTGTGCAGGCAGACATGGCACTGGAGGAGCTGTGAGTTCTACTTCCAGATCCATAGGTGGCAGAAGGAGACTGTGTGCCATACTGGAAGTAGCTTCAGCATAGGAGACCTCAAGGCCCACCCCTACAGTGACACATTTCCTCCAACAAGGCCATGCCTCCCGATAGAGTCACTTCCTATGGCCAAGCACTCAAATGCAAGAGGCTATGGGGGCCATTCCTATCAAACCACCACAGGTGGCTTCTTCAGTGATGAGTGAAAATTACGAATTAATATTCTCCTTTTAACTGTCACATGCTGTGCTGGCTGATGTCAGCTTGTTACCCAAAATAAAGTCATCCAAAAGGAGGAAACCTTAATTGAGAAAATGCTTCTATAAGATCTGTCTGTAAGGCATTTTCTCAATTAGTGACTGATGTGGGTGGGCCCAGCCCATTGGGGACAGTGTCATCCCTGGGCTGGTGGTCCTGGGTTCTATAAGAAAGCAAGCAGAGCAAGCCATGAGGAGCAAGCCAGTAAGCAGCATATCTCCATGGCCTCTGCATCAGCTCCTGCCTCCAGGTTCCTGCCCTGCTTGAGTTTCTGTTCTAACTTCCCCCAATGAAAGACTGTGATCTGGAAGCTTAAGCCAAATAATTCCTTTCCTCCCCAACTTGCTTCACCAAATCATGGTGTTTCATTGCAGTAATATAAGCCCTAACTAAGACACACACATGTTGACCCTGTTCATCCCAAGATATATGGATCTGTCTTGTTCATCCACATTTATGAACTCATGTAACTGGAATCAAGAAGAGAGAGAGAGAGAGAGAGAGAGAGAGAGAGAGAGAGAGAGAGAGAGAGCAAGAGAACTATACAGGTATATAAGGGTGAGTTTATTCTATGGCTTGTCTTTATTCTTAAATAGCACTATATAACAACTACTTTCATAGAATTTACTTGATGGTAGTTAATTGCTAAAATAAAATCAGATTTTGCCTTAAACATACACAGGGTAGATAGGGAGAGAGGGGGAGGGGGAGGGGAGGGAAATGAAGGAGAAGGGAGGGGGAGAGGGGAGGGAGAGAATGTGTGTGTGTTAGGGTTCAGGTCAGTCAAACAATTCACAGGAATTCAAGGAAAAAAAAAAAACCGCAGTATATAAGGAGCTCTTTCACTGTGGGAAGGTGGGCTTTTTAGGCTCAGACCAAGCCAGCTGTGCAAGGATGGCTCTCTGTACAATAACCTCTGACCCTTGTGCCCACTTGATGGCTTATCAGTGCATCTGCATGGAAAGGCTATGCTGTTCTGCTGACACAGGACCACCATCAGCTGGCCTGCCCATCTCAGCTGCCAGAGGCAGGAACTGTGAGCTATGCATTTGGTTTCTGACTCGGGGAGCTAAAAACTGCAGCTTGGGAGGCTAAAAGGAGGTGTGACAACTCAAGGGAAGGGGCCTCTGAACCTATTCCAGATTTTAAAAAGATCTGGCAGTTCTGTGTGTAGCCCATTTTTCTTTAAAATAAAATAAAATAGTAAAGTCTTCCCAAGATTCTAAAGCAAAACACACACAACTAGTTTGAGATGACTCTTCTAATCCTGGATTTCTTTTGTTTTAACCTATCTGAGGTATGGTACTAGTCTCTCATGAGACTAGTAAAAGTTACCAACGGTTTTCCTTCAGATAACGCACATGGTCAACCTTTGTTCGAGGGTGCCATACTATTTTGCACTGTGTGTGCTGGATAGTGTTTGTGGACATCATGACTTTCTAATGTAAAACGTACTTACACAGCACTTATGTGACATTAGTGATAGGTAGTCTATCTGGAGCACGTGGATACTATGCATGGACTCTATACAAATAGTATACCATTTTATATAAGGAACTTGAGTACCAAGAATCTTGGAATAGATGGGGTGAGTATCTTGGAAATAATGCCCTTTGGACACCATGAGAGGGATGTCCATACTGTATATGTGTATGTAATTCATACCCCATTTTACGTATCTCAGAAGGCTAGGGTTTAGATTTCTATTGAAGAAAATGATACTGTATTGATGACATGCTCTTTAGTAGGGCTGCCGAGACAGTTCAGTGGGTTTGCAACCAAGCCTGAGAACACGAGTTCCATACCAACTCCCAGCAATTGTTGTCTGACCGCCACACATACACAGCAGCAGGTGTGACCCCACCTCAAATAAACAGATAAATATAAAGTAAAACCCTTCCAGCGCACATCTTCCAACGGCTTCTTCTACCGAGATGCCCTGGTACTGACCCCTTCTTTGACTTGGTTTATTCACAGCCTTAGAACATCAGGAGACTCAGAAAGGGACAGCAGTTATCTTCCCTGTTCTCAGCACTTGGTCACGCCCTTACGACTGTCACAGGAGAGCAATCAGCTTACGTATTTGAAACTGGAAGGGATGGTCAATGAGGGGGAGAAGCCAGAACACAGGAACAAAGACAGCCCTGAAGAAAAATGATAACTTAGGACATAGACTTAGTTAAGTTCAAGGAGCGTCTCATTTTCCCCCCTCAACCATCTGAAAGCGACTCAGTACATCCTCCTGCCTCACATATGCTGTGAGCGCCGCCTGCATGCAAGCAGCCACGCCACTCCTTGGCATGTACAAAGGAGGGTACGTTTACCTTCGTCACGGTATCATTTGTTCTCTTCCCAATCACCTTGTATAGGCAGGATAGAATAGCTGACCCTGAACTTGATGCCATGGTCTGATAAACTCATTATAAGGCAAAAATATTGTAAGTTGGAAAGGATCTACGTAGCCTACCATACATTCTAGGTTTAGCAGGATGGTATCCTAGCGACGCAGTATCCTAGCAACACATTGTCCTAGAGAATTCCCAGTGGTTCACCCTTGCGATCAAGTGGCTGAATGGAATCCGTGGTTTACTGCCGTTGTGTTTTAAGAAAGTGCTACAATGCACGTGGCTAGCCCAGAAAAAGACTCAAGTCAAACACTGTGAATATCATTTTTGCTGATTGTAGGTAGCTCTTAAGCCTCATAGACATGAAAAAATGGCGTTAAGTTATTACGTCTCGATCCTCTGTCACACCTATGTATTATTGTTTTCTTGACATTAAGAAGCTCCATATCACTCCAAAGTAGGCTTATTATCCCATTTAAACTCCTATCTCTTCAAATAACCAGGGTTATCCTTAACATGGGCGACAGGCTCTTTCCTTCCCTCCATCTGTCCTTCCTTCCTCCTTCCTCCTCCTCCTCCTCCTCCTCCTCCTCCTCCTCCTCCTCCTCCTCCTCCTCCTCCTCCTTCTTCTTCTTCTTCTTCTTCTTCTCTCTCTCTCTCTCTCTCTCTCTCTCTCTCTCTCTCTCTCTCTCTCTCTCTCTTTCAAATCTTGACTATCCTATCTGAACATCGCCCCTTCATGTGTTATATTTAAACAGGCATCTAAAGATGGCAGCTGACAATATTCAGGGAGGGAATTCAGGCAGAAAGAGCAGCTCAGGTCTTCTGTGCAGCTAACTACACAGGCGAGAACACTGCTCAGAGAGACAGGAATCAGAGCTGAATGCAAATGCGGAGGCAGCGCTGGCTTTCCCTCAGCCACCCAAAGGAACCACGTGAAGCTGAAAATCTCTTTTGACATAGTGTAAGATCTTGTTTCCTTGGCCCTCCTTTTGGACAGGAAGGGAACAAGGTGTCTCTTGTCAAGGAACTAGCTGCAGGACAGAAGCACACGTTAGTATGAATTAGTTAGGCCTCTTCACCTGCCCCAGGATATTGACGCTATTTAGTATAGAGTCCAGTGGCTGCAAAAGACAATAGTTTGCTGAGTGCCAGTCTCAGTAGTGTGTGACACTTTATACCCCTGAGGATATACAAAGCACCTTTTAAGTGGTCACGTTAACTCAGTTACATCATTGCAAATTACTGTAATATGTGCCACTTGTGCCAGCACTTCATAATTGATCCAATTCTTGTAATAGTTCCATGAGGGTGCTAAAGAAGGCACACTGGTGTCCCTCCCAAGATTCATGTCCACTGTGTCCTCAGTATATGACCTTATTAGGAAGTAGGAACCTCGGAGGTATGCCTGGTTTGATAAGGACACGGTCAGAACGAGTTCTAAACCTTACTAGCATCCTGATATGGTGAGAACACACTGATGAGCAAGAGACAGCCATTCAAGGACAGAAGCAGAAAAGCAAGTCATGTTGCCCTGGCAAAGGCCAACAGCAGTCCCAGGAAAGCATCGATCCTAGCAACCCTCTGGAGAGGTATAACTATGCCGGACCCTTGGCTTCACAAAGCGTTTACTGTTCATGCCTTGGTTTTGGCCCTTGAGCCCTCAGACCTTTGGGAGGACAAAGCCCTGTGTTCTAAGCCACTGGATTTGAAAAAAATTCACTTAGTCCATCCTGGAAGATAAGTCCAGCAGGTAGAATGACTAGCCCCATTTTGCAGAGGCATACAGGGCAGAGGTAAGGACAGGTCACCTCCCATGGCACACAGTGTGTCAGTAAGGGCTGAAAACCATCTAGCGTTCTCATACTGGAGTCTAGGCTATGGACCACTGTCCTAAGAGTGGGTTTCAACTCTATTAGCAAATTATGAACTGCGTGTGCTGGTCTATGCCCATAATCCCAGCACTTAGGAGGCTCAGACAAAAGGAATGCTCTGAGTTTGAGTCAAGCCAAGGCTACAGAGTGAGACCTTATTGCAAAACAACAGCAACAACAATAACAAAAAAAACCCCACAAATCAAAAAAAGAACTCAACAAAAGAAAATTAAACAAACAAAGCAAATGTACCAACAAACTGACTTGAAATTACTGACTGAGAGCCCAAATTTCTTAGAAATGGCTCTTAGTGATTAAAAAAAAAGACTTGTTTTATATATGCGAGTATGCTGTCACAGTCTTCAGATACATCAAAAAAGTACATCGGATCCCATTACAGATGGTTGTGAGCCACCATGTGGTTGCTGGGAATTGAACTCAGGACCTCTGGAAGAACAGTCGGTGCTTTTAACCATGGAGTCATCTCTCCAGCCCCCATCTTGGTGATATTTTATTTGGGCCATCTGCCAATGCTGTCATAGCTCAAGGGGAACCTGAATTTACTTCTGCCAGGCTCTACCACCCAAGAGGAATTAGAAAATAAATGCTTGCCTTTAGGATTGCTCATCTTCTGGGTACACATGTGAATTTTTATCTAAAACTGGTAATGATAGGAGATTCCCAAGGGTTACAGTCCTCAGGAGGAGTCTTTCTTTCCCCTTTGTCTTGTGTAAAATGGAGCCAGTCAGGCTCTTCCTGTATTTTCTCTTTGACAAGTTTATCTCCTGTCCACATTGCCATTGGTATTCAGCATAAGTACTGTGGGGCTTCTCAATAGAGCAGGGGTCCTGGACATATCCTAGGCTTTGTCCCCTGCATTGTGTTCATGCAACTACATGGTTCTTGCTTTCATGTAATGTTTGACCTCTACAGTTCCTCAAAAGACTGATTTTTGTTGTTTTTCCAAAGTCTGAGCTTTCTCTGCAGCTGAAAATAAACCCATTCCTTCCTATCCTCTATTTACTCTGCTGCTGCTCGGCTAGTCAGGCCATTGGTATAGGATAGCCAGACCACAAACATTACCAACCAACCAACCAACCAACTAACCAATCAATCAACTAACCAACCAACTAACTAACCAACCAACCAACCAATCAACTAACCAACCAACTAACTAACCAACCAACCAACCAATCAATCAACTAACCAACCAACTAACTAACCAACCAACCAACCAATCAACTAACCAACCAACTAACTAACCAACCAACCAACTAACTAACCAATCAATCAACCAACCAATCAACTAACCAGCCAACTAATCAACCAACCAACTAACCAATCAATCAACCAATCAATCAACCAACCAATCAACTAACCAGCCAACTAATCAACCAACCAACTAACCAATCAATCAACCAATCAATCAACTAACCAACCAACTAATCAACCAACCAACTAACCAATCAATCAACCAACCAACCAACTAATCAGCCAACCAACTAACCAACTAACCAATCAACCAACCAATCAATCAACTAACCAACCAACCAACTAATCAACCAACCAACTAACCAATCAACCAACTAACCAATCAACCAACTAACCAATCAACCAATCAATAAATCAACTAACCAACCAACTAATCAACTAACCAACCAACTAATCAACCAACCAACCAGCCAACTAACCAATCAACCAACTAACCAATCAAACAATCAACCAACCAACTAGCCAATCCAACCAATAAAACAGCAGGTACAATAATTTAATTTGTCAGAAGTATGGAACAATCTTCCTACATTCCCAGGATATTACTTCTAGTTCTTAGCAAATCATACCAGAGTCAACAGCTGCACTTTACTGAGGGCCTTCTGTGACACGGACATCATGAAGCACTTTTTATATATTCTTAAAATATGATATTAAGTATACTTTCATAGTTACTTATCATTCTGCTTTAACTTTTAATATATTTATATATTTATTTAGTGTATGTCTGTATGATGTATATGTGGGGGTAATAGAGGGTCATATGTGTGGGTGCAAGGTCAGAGGACATATTTGCAGAATTGGTTCTCTCCTTCCAGTTTTACATAGGTCTGGGAATTAAACTCAGTTTATCTGAGGCAGTCATTTTTTACATATCTAACCAAGAAAGGAATCTTTCCTACAGTTGAGTATCTTTTTCAAGGAAACACAGTGAATAAGCAATTGATAAGAACCTAAATGCAGGATCACAAGCCTACACTATCCACATCAGTGGCTTTCAAACTGGGATATCCAGGGCTCTGAGATTGGAAACTCTATACCTTGATGGTGGTTGGGGGTAGGGGTGGGGAACCAAAGCTTAGTAAGCCATTCTGCATCTTCAGCTTCAATCCAAGGGTGTGTGCCTGTATCTGCTTTGACATTGGTGTTGGAAGATACATTTTCTTTGACAATAACTCTCCAACTCAACATCTTTCATGCATCTGCCTCTAACTTAATGCTTTCTATTCAATGAAATAGTTCCAGAGGTCCTTAAAAATCTGTCCAAACACATACTTCCGATCTGATATAAGACAGGGACCCTTTTCTTGAAGGCACCCTAGCCAGTTTATCATTTGTGGACTGGAACAGTCCCCTAACACTGTGGCCTTACCCAGAACCATCTGTCTCCTCACAGTGTTCATCAGTCTGCTGCATACCTCCTCCACAGGAGGATTCTCCAGCAGACTCACAAATGAAAGCTTAGGTCCAGCTCAAAAACCCCACAACTGTTATTTCAGACCCCTTGTTCTCACTGGATCTCTACAGGATTTTCTCTGTTCTGCTTCAGTACTAGCTGCTGTCTCATAAGGAGAGACTGCAATCTTGTTGAAAATCGGTCCTGAGCCTCTAGCTTGAGGTGCCGTCACACAGACAATGAGAATTCACACATAAGCCTGCAGTGATGAGTCAGGAAAGACCTATTCCTGCAACACACCTGTTCCCGCAACTCAGATGTGCAGCAAGGGAAACCAGAGGAAGAAGCAGGACATCGGAGTGATGCTTGGTTGGATAAGAGAGAAAAGAAAGGATGATTACGTAGGTGCCAGAAGTAGAAGAAGAAACCCCCAGAGAGATGAGAAGCAAAGAGAGATGCAGGGAAGTGCTTCAGTGCCTGAGACAGCAGGTGAAACTTCATCTTGAAGCTAGAAAGCTGTTCTGAGCTGGTTCTGCTCTGAGGAGAGTCAGCAGACAGCCTGTGAATTATCCCAGTTGACAGCATAAACAACGGAGGACACATTGCCAACCTTCCATGCCTCGATTTCCCCTCAACACACACACAAACACACACACACACAAACACACACACACACAGAGAGAGAGAGAGAGAGAGAGAGAGAGAGAGAGAGAGAGAGAGAGAGAGAGAGAGAGAGAGAGTTCCTACCCCAGAAATGGAGACTCCATTTTTCTGAGACGAGAATGCTCTGAAAAGACAGCTTAGTTGTGTCTAATGCACATCCCAGGACCAGGGACTTTGAACAAGTTAATCATTCAAATACTGCTTTGTCAATATTCATAGGAGGCACAAAATCAACTCAAATGTCCATCAGTGGAGAAACAGATTAAAGAAACATGATACGTAAACACAACAGGATCCTACTTAGCCCTAAAAACCTGGCAGTGTAGGCATATGGATGAATCTGGAGTTGTTAAATGAAATATGACAGGCGGAGAAGGGTACACACCACATGGCCTCCCTCACGTGTGGATTTATTTGAAGCTGATCTTATAGAAGTTGGACGTAAACTGATGGTTAGAAGGAGGGGGGTGTTGGGGGATGAATACGCAGGGCAGGGCTAACCAGCAGTGCTATGTAGCAGCTAGAAGGAGTACATTCTGCTGAGCTACTGGAGGGGCAGGGGACTGCCGCTCACACTGAACTGTGTGTCCAGAAGGCTGAAGGAGAGGGCGGGGTGTGTTTTCACCACAGGGATAAAGAATGGGTAGGATGGTCTCTACAACAGCGACCTTAAAGCAGCACTGAACAAGGACCGTTTACACACAGACCTTAGACAAAGGTGCAGAACCACATGCCTACCAAAAATGAAATATGATTAGGTGTGCTAACACGGGCTGCGGAGCTGGGAGAAGGCACCTGAATGGAAAAGCAAGGAGTGTGAAAGGCATTTTGGAGGTGTTTCTAATACATGTAGAGAAATATTAAGGTCTTAGCTAGATGTGGTACATACTTCTAATCTCAGTACTCAGGCTCTGCCTCAAAACATATACATACATACACATACGTGTTCTCTCTCTCTCTCTCTCTCTCTCTCTCTTTTTCTCCCCCCAATATGTTTATGCCACATGCACGCATGTGCAGACACACACACACACACACACACACACACACACACACACACACACAGAGAGAGAGAGAGAGAGAGAGAGAGGTATTAAATCTTAAGCCCAAAATAAATATTTAGCTTTTAAAATTATTTCAAGTTTTACATGTCCCCACTTTCCCCCCACTCTTTTATGGCCCTCTTTCCAAAGACAAAAATTATATATCAAGACACTAAGGATATGGGCCTTTCTAACAGGGCCAAACACTATTGATGAATAAAGTTACAGATGTATAAATTGTTCTCATGCAAGAAAAGCCTTACAGAGTAGGGCAGCCTGCTTAGGAAAACTTCTGAAGTCACAGCCTTGAAACATAAGCAGAGCCACTTTGCAGAAATTTTCACGGACGTGGACTCATGCTTATTTAGAATGTGACATCCTTCACCAACGATAAGTTGAGTGCCTTGAGACTCTGTCCTTGTGTGATCAAAGCTTTGGTTGGGGTCAGGTGTGGCTCAGCATCCCTTGCCAAGCACATCAAACAGAGTGTTGCATATAATTTTACGTGATACAGCCTGTGACTTTACAGCCAGGGCACTTGGGAGACCTGAAGCATGATGCTTGGAAATTCAAGACGGGCTTGGGTTAAATGAGGAGGTCCAAGACTCAAAAGAACAAAGATAACACCAAAATCAAACAGTTATTTACTCCCCCACTAACAAGACTGGAGCTGAATCACACACTGGAACACGAGCAGACACAGTGACCATTCAGAGTCTCCAGAGGCTGGAGCGTAAAACGTGGTGTGATATTTTCCAGATATCTCCTCCTCCAGTGGTCTTCACTTCCACTAAGTTCATAAGAGTGCCGTCAACTGAGCGATCTCAAGCAATGTCACACAAGTGCCACATTCATGCTACCACATGCTGCCTGCCGATAAAGCCCTGGCCTTCCAGTGCCTTGTTGGCCTTTCTAGTTGCTGCTCAGTTCAGGGGGTGCTTATGTGTAGGCAGGACAATTCTTTGTAAGGCATGTGTTTGGAAGTGGGGTACAGGTCTTCAATACAAGAGAATTTGTAAAGCATCGTCCCATGGCAAGGGCATGTTGGAACCTCGAGTGATGGGAGCTGCTTCCGCTCTGTTTAATTGCTGTCTAGTAACTGGAAACAAGCCAGCACTTTCTATCCGTCCATCAGTCAGAAAAGGAAGGGAAGGAAGTGGGTAGTTACTTAATGAGTGTGGGCAATGCTACCGAAGACGATCTGTGTGAGCAATCATCTCTGTCAAGCCAGCTCATATCTAGAGCTGCATCTGTACATTTCATATGACAGCCAGACGGCCGACTGTCTGCTAGGATTCTGCCTGATAGGAACCTCAGTTCTTCCCTGAAATGAGGTTACTGTCCCCTACCACATTAGGCATGGCTACTATCTTCACACTGGGACCACGGCCAGGCCGGCCCTGCTGTTGTCCTCGGAGCATCTGTGCAGAGGACCTCCTCTTGAACTGAATGCAAAACAACATCCCACTGTTATCTTTAAACCTGGGAGGCAGGGATGGGGAAGCAGCTCAGAAGCACACAAGGCACTGGTATAGGTCTTTGTTTTTGTTGTTGCAAAGGTAGTGTTTTAAATAGATTGCCTGTGCTGTGTTCTGATAAACCCCAACTGTCCTCTGTCTATCATGATCTGGTTTACCTTAAAAGGAAGAGCCAATATCTTAGCCCCAAGGGGCTTCTTGCCTCGCTCAGTATGCTGACCTGTGAGCTTTTAACTGGAGTCAGATTAGAAATAAAAATATTGACACAATTTTTTTTTTCCATTGGGATGTTAGTGGGGGTGGGTGAGTAAAGGGTGAGTTACTTTCCAAGGTTTGCCAACATAAAGTTGACACTGGTTACAGAACAGGATGCAAATGGATCTTAAAATTTCTGAGGCATTAAGGAGCCAAGCTTCAGCCTAAGCAGGAAGGCTCGATCCTGTAATCACAACTCTTGGGAGACCGAGACAGAAGAAACATCCCAAGGTCAAGGTCAGGAGTACATAGTGAGACCATGTCTCAAAACCAACAAACACCACACACACACACACACACACACACACACACACACACACACACACCTGGTTTGCTTTCGTTTCAAAGGATAGAATATAGCAAAGTTTGACTTCTTAATTCTACAAGGTCAATACAGAAGTATTTTGTCTTGATTTATGCTAGTGGAATTTCAAACCATTTTGACTTAAAACTTCAGTTGTCCTTAGAATACAGACGTTATAAGATGCTGCAGTGACTTTGGGAACAGTTGTCTTCTGCTACCAGGATACTTAAGTAACATTTAGGAATTGATACAATCATGTGCTCAGATGACCTGACACCTCCAGGATGCAGACACCACTCCTATGACTAATGATGAATTGTGAATGTTCCAGTTTAACAAAGACTGTAACAATGTCAATTAAAGTTCTGCTGTGGCTAGGAAACTGAGAAACATAGTGGTTTCTCACTTAAGGTGTCTGTGAACCTTAGCCTTAACAGGAACCACTCACTTTATTTCATTCAAGGGTATCTTTGAACAGGACAAGCTTGTCTGTACTTGCATAAGGGTGAAGCCATACAAAAGGGACACAGGAATCTTGAATCTTACACTTAATCTGATATGTAACTGGTTGTACCAATAGGCTAAAAAGTAACCACTGGCATAGAAACTATTTTTGAGAAGGATACTTGGCAGATATATTTATTACCAGACTTGCACTTGGGCATGCTTTAGCTCTGGGACCGAAGAGACACAAGAGAAGTGATAACTCACACAATGGAAGAAATATCTTCCATAGAGCCCAGGAGCCCTGGTCTGTGAACAGTGCTGGTGTCTTAGTTACTTTCCTGTTGCTGTGATAAGATACCAGGATTAAAATCAACTCTAAGGAACAAATGGTTTACTTTGGCTTACAGTTTAAAGGTTCAGCAATATGGTGGATGTCTTGGTTAACTCTGTCTACTTAATACAACCCAGAATTACTTGAGAAGAAAATCTCAATTGGAGAACTGCTTAGGTCAGATTGGCCTATGGGTTAGATTGGTCTATGGGGGATTGTCTTGACTGTTGAGGTTGGAGGGTCCACTGTGGGCGGTAAAAACCCTAGGCAGGTGATGCTGAACCATATAAGAAAGCTAGATGAGAATAAAACAGCCCGTGGGACAGCAGGAAGCATCCTCCAGGGATGTTGTGCATTTCTCTAGCAGAGGTAAGGATGTGTGCATAGCAAACAGGGCTGTCACCAGGTTCCTGCCTTGATTTCTTTGATGATGGTCAGTAGCCTAGAATTTCAAATCCTTTTCTCCATTAAGTTTTTGTTTGCTTTTTGTTAGTTTTGTCTTGGGATGAAACTAGAACCCTGGGGACATGGTAATGAACTTGAGACAACTGGTTACATTGTATCCACTGGTCACATTGTATCCACTATCAGAAGGCCAAGGGAGATGAGAATTAGTGCCCACCCAGCTTACTCTCTCTGTTTTATTCAGCCCAGGACCACAGCCTAGGGGATGGTGCCTCCCACAGTTAAGTTGGCTCTTCCCATCTCAATTAACCTGATCTAGATAATTCCTTCATAGCCTTGCCCACTGGCTTGTCTCCTGGCTGATCCCAGATCCCTCCAGTTGCAGGCGGAGAATTTCCTTATCTGAACACACACATTCAAGGAAACTCAGTCTTTTTGGTGACCTCATTTATTTCAGGGAATTTCTTTTCCCAAAGGAGAACACAATGGGAATTGGAAGAAGACAGCAGCTAACATTGACACAGTCCATACATGAGGTGGATGATAGGGGTCTCCAGTATTAATGTAAGACCCAAATCCTTTCCTGTCTGTTGGGAAGAAGGGCAGAGCCATGGGATCTTAACCTTTCTTCAGGTCTGTCATTTTCTGCTTAGTTCTTGCCATGGTTTTCATCTGGTTCCTTTGTCTCTGGTTTTCCTCACATGATCATGTCCTGTTTGCCTGTGACTTAGAAGAAGCCTGCAAAGTATTGGATACAGAATCTATGCTTTCTTGGCTACCAGGGAATATGGTTGCCTGAGACAACCAGGTCCTGCCATCCCCCAAGGAACATTAGTTGTATATCATATAATCTTTATTTACAATGCAGTTAGTATACCAGGTCCTTATGTACCTGCCTTGACTCATTTCAATGTTGTTTATTAAATAGTGAGTGTATTAAATATTAAATGGTGAATTATTAAATATTGTTTAGTAAATAGTGAGTGTAGAGTTTAAACCGAGTAGATTCGATACCAGCATCAGCAAGTAGCTTGTCGTTAGAGAACGATTCTATTTTTTTAAGCATATTTTGTTTCTTGAGGCAAGTAAAGGTCATCAGGCCTTGTCTTTAGTATGGCCAGAAAACTGAAGGAAAGAAAAATCATTCAAAATGGCACTTGGGTTCTGGCGGTGCTATGATTTGAGTATGAAGTGTCCCCTCAGGCTCGTGTGCTTGAACACTTAGTCTCCAGCAGGTGGCGCTGTTTTGTAAGGTCAGGAGACCTTTAGGAGGTGGAGTCATGCCGAAGGAAGTGGGTCTCTCACTGGAGGTAAGGCCTCACTTCTGGCTGCTTCTAAACTGCAGAGGGCTGTGTAGGCAGCCACCTCAGATTTAAGCTGCTTGCCTTTCCCACCAAGTTGCTTCTTGTCAAATATTTAATCACAGCAACAGGGAAGCAACTAGTCAAAAACAGATTTAATGCTTTTCTCCATCCTCCATGCTACAATAAGACGACACTACGTTGCAGTGTAAATTAGTAGAATGGCTTGGCTGGACTTCCCTGCCCCCACTCCTCCCTGCTTCCTCTTCTCCCTGCACCCGGACTTGGGCCTTTAATTTGGATGCGATTTCCAAATTCCACTGATCAAACCCCCTTTCCGCTAAGGACCATCTATGCCATTTAATGTGGCCTAGAGAACGCAAGTCACTTATCTAGGTTTAAATAGGATCTACTCCTCACGTGACAGCATGACAATGGTGGGCAGGTCTGTCTTTTAAAGAGAAGTGAGAGGATATCACGCAATAAAAACTTGGAAGTCTTTGTTAACAAGACAAATATAAATTTATTCCATGGACTAGCTAAAGAAGAACGGAAGCTTCGAAAACCCTCCCTCATGCTACCGGACGTTGCAGGCACTCAGATTCCTCGTGGAAGCAACTTCCGGTGTTCCGTTTGAGGGATTACATAAATACGAGCACTGCTTGGGACTTTTCCATTTATTTAGCATATTGTGAATCAAAACTAGGTTGGAAAGACATCTCGAGATCCTTATTAAGTGGGGGCTCTTGGCACGCGTCCTAAAACATTTAATCCAGGAACTAATTTAAATGTGGCAACTTAAAACATCGATAAAACTAAAACTGGGCTAGACAGACGGAGCAAAAACATTTACTTGATTAGATGAACATTTTCTTGCGTTCTTTTTGAATTTTTTTTTTTTTTTTTTTTTTTTTAGATCATGGATGACTTCGTTTCCGAGTGTGGTCAGGTTTAATATTGTGAACAAAAATACTGACTTGCGCTCCACAAATAACACTCTTTGTGGTAAGATCAGCCAGGAAATGACAGTATACCGGACTTGGATTTCTACTTAGATAATTAAAGGCCTGGAGACCAAAGGCCGGGAGGAATTGAAGGGTGAGCCACATCGCATGGGGGGTGGGGGTGGGGGATGGCGGGGACCTTAGCTGGTGAGATGAAGGCTTCTTGAATTAATCATGCTAAACTGCGTACCAGCTGCTGCAGCTGGAGTTGTTGGTAAATGAAGCCGTCCCCCCTTTTATGAGGCCGCTAAGAGGAGACTCAATAGGCCACAATTCTTCCCATTTGAATTTTAATAATTCCTGGGGTTGAACGTGATAATTCAACACACATACCCAATGTCGGATGATCAAATCGGAGATGTCTATAAAACTTTTTATTTCCATGTTAGCCCAGCCCATGGTTAATAAGAGGGTTTTAAAAGTCTGTGCTAAAGACATGGTGAGTTCTGGTAGTGGTGGTGGTGGTGGGAATTGAATTCAGGACCTCTCCCAGTTTAGGAAAGCACTTTACTCCTTCATTACATCCACAACTGTTAGTATTCTGTCTAAACTCCACCTCCACAGTTACCTGGCAACAGCCAGGTATGCTCCTCCCCACAGTTACCTAGCAACGCCAGGTAGGCCTGGCCCACTATAAAAGGGGCTGCTTGCCCCCTCCTCACTCTCTTAATCTCTTACTCTCTTAGTCTCTTAGTCTCTTACCCTCTCTCTCTCTCTTACCCTCTTGCCTCTCTCTGTCCCCTCTCCCCCTCCTCTCTCTCCACGTGGTCATGGCTGGCCTCTACTTCTCTACACCTGCTTCTCTGCTTCTCTCTCTCTCTCTCTCTCTCTCTCTCTCTCTCTCTCTCTCTCTCTCTCCCTCTACCCTCCTGGCTCCCTTTCCCATGCCCTCAATAAACTCTATTCTATACTATACTGGTGTGTGACTGGTCCCTCAGGGGAAAGAGATGCCTCTACATGGGCCCGCTGAGACATCTCCTTCCCAATACCTCTCCACACACCCACAGAACATACTCTCTTTATCTCTTTATCTTTTTATAAACACTTCAACAACCCCCAACGAATTCTCACCAGATGATAGTGGAGTATGAATAAAAATGGATTCCAAGAATTGGTAAGTGAAATCAGACAAGAGACTGACAGAAACATAGAATGATTTGGGTATCATAATTCATCTATCTTTTCCTTGGTTAAAATTTGAAAAGGAAACATTACCAGTTTTACATTGAATACAGTAAAAAAAAAATGAACAAGAATATATGAGATGATCAACTACTTTTTTAAGTCCAAAGAAAACATAAGTAAAGATAGCCTTTTTTAAAATACAAAGTAAAACTTCATCCTATCCTAAGTAAAACATTTAAGAGAAGACTTCATCCTATCCTCAAGGTGGTTTATCTTGGTTATTGGAAAGGTTACTGAAATCTGTAGGTCTGAACAGTTACAAGACGCTAGGTGACTTTTGGGTTACTGTAGTTTTAACAGTTAGATATGCTACAAAACGTACTGGGACCGAAGACTAACACTCAGGAGCTGCGCCTGCGCGAAGACACATGAGCTAGTTCAGAGCTACTCTGTCATGTATGGCGGCGAGTGCTTGGCTAATCCGTTATTTGCTTAACCATTTCAGACTTCAGGCTCTGTGATGCCTCATGATGCCTCGGTTTAAACCCAGCTCCTCAACTCACAAGTGACGTGATCTTACAAGACTGGGAATTCAAACCGCAACAGATCCTCACTGTAAAGTAAAAACAGCTGTAAGATTCGGCTCCCAGGCCCGGTACAAATGAAACAGTGCGGGAGGACTCCCTGACGACCCTGGCCGTCCACTATTATCTAAAATTGTCTCTTACAGTTTGCATGTTAAGTTGTTTGGTTGGGATCATTAACGTAAGTGGATATCAATGTCCACCCAGGGACTGAATCCATGAACCTGACCTAATTTGCGTAATGCTTCTTAGCAACCGAGCTGAGCATAAAACCAGCCAAAGGCTGACGAGGCGTTGTATCTACAGTCACATCCCGTGAGGTTACTTGTCTCAGGGGGCCCTGTCCATTCTCAACTATCATTCACGATACCCAGGAAAAATAAAACCAGAAAAAAAAATTAAATTAATTTATTCTCAAATAACAAAAGCAACTTTATGACACGAAACCGTTATCAGACGCACTTTATGGAAAAAAATAACAATTGTACTTTTTCTGAAATAAGGCAAAAAGACTGCTCTTATTTTAAGGATATGCAAACGTCTTAAGGTCTGGCAGAGGAGGACAGGTGGATGCCTATATTCTACTTGCATTGCTGTGGCAGAAGTCTGAGAGGGATACCGACCTCAAGCTGTTAATTCAAGCAGGAGGTGAGAGCCTTCCTCTTGAAGGGTCTTTGGGTCATCCACAGGTTCTGCAACCACACTTTGAAAGTGGTGGATCAGGGCTGGTGAGAAGGCTCAATGGTTAAGAGCACTTCCGGAGGTCCTGAGTTCAAATCCCAGCAACCACATGGTGGCTCACGACCATCTGTGATGAGATCCGATGTCCTTATGGGGTGTCTAAAGACAGCTATAGGTGATGATGATGATGATGATGATGATGATGATGATGATGATGATGATGATGATGATGATAAAGTGGCCGGAGCAAGTGGGGCCGGAGCAAGAGGGAGAAGGGAAGGGGCAAAAAAAGTGGTGGCTCTACAGCACTGTTTCTCCATGACTGGGATTGTTCTAGCAGGTAGAACACCTTATAAGAAAGCAGCCGCAACCACAAAGCAGGGAATTGAAGCTTAAACAGAGTCCCCGTCATTGCACAGTGCAGAGCGCTGCCTTCTTAGTTCTTGCTCGAGCTGGGTTTGTCTGTCTCCTTGACAGTCCACCTCTGCTCACGGATTCTCAAAACATAAACTCTACACATTTCCCCGGGAAAGAACACTGTCTTCAGAATGTCCCCTCCAAAGTTCCTGGAAAGAGAATGGGAATGGCTACCATTCTCACTTCATGGGAGCTGCCTCTGCAGAGAAACGTGTGAATGTTCGTCATGATCGATACCATACCATTGCTACGGAAACACAGTTGTGGTCACTAATCCCACGGTTGGAAACTTCCAGACTGGAACTAACAGGCTGGCTCTGGGCAGAGGTGGACCCTTATCTGGTAGATTTTTATCTTTAAACCATTTACAAATATTTACAAGTCTAGTCTCTTGTATGAGGGCGTATACTCTTCAAAGATGAGGCCCTGTGAAAATCCCCACAGGCATAGCCTGAGAACTTAATAGGAGCCTGCCATGGGGATCAAGGGATGACCAGGATAGAATCTGTGTTTAACAATGACTTATCTTAACAATCTATCCGAGTGGTCTCAAAACATGACAGGGTTATAGAAATGTGTGAATCAATAAGATACAAGAATAATGAGTTTCAAGGTGCAAAAGGTTCTAGAATTCCAAACTGAATTTGAAAGTGCATCCTGATTTTGCAAAGTGATTTTAACGCTACTGATTGGCACTTGTCAAAAGTTACATATCCCTTGGCTGAAGGAAAAGTGAAACAAACACATTACCACAGTACCAACAACCCAAAATGAATGCTTCCACAAGTGTAAAGAGAATCCTACAGTTTGCTACAAATTTGTATGTTTCATTGGTCGCTGTAGATATTTGCTTGATAAACACTGAAATTGATGTTACGTAATCTCCTGACATCTGTTTATCCACACTCTAATTGGGTAGCACAGTTTAATGTTGATTTCCAGCTCTTGCTGGTACAAAGAAACCATAAACACAAATATTTTGCATTTGAATACAAAGTTTGCAAGTGTATCTTTTGCCTCATACCCAAAAATTAAAAAAAAAAAATAGAGAAAGTTAAAAAAAAAAAACAAGTCATTTTCAGTTCTCTTTTGGTTGATAAATATTAGTTTTACTTCATTTTTTCTTATTAAGCAAATTAAGCATTATTAAGCAAATTTATAGCACTATCATACCTTCATCAAAATAAACTTATTTGATGATATATAAAATGTTAGACCTACTATGTCACTAAATGCTTTCATCTCAAAACAACAAATTCTAGTCTGAGCAGCAAAAGACAAGTTTTAGGAACCTTCCTCAAAATGGATCAAGGAAGATTCCTGAAGATCTTAGATGACTGCAAACATCACAGTCTCTTTTCTGGAAGTAAAAAATCATTAACAGGAAAATGAGAGATTCCGTCACCAGCTGAACACGCATTTATTATCCTATGGGTGATTGATAAACCAGACACAAAACAGAAGAAACCTGAGTGGAAAGACATAAAACCAAATAATTCTAAAAACTTCCATTTGATACCATAGAGTACTTCCCTAGGGGTTTGAAAGAATTCCTAAAAGGATTTTTTTTTTTTTTTTTTTTTTTTTTTACCAGCAGCTGCTTCGAGAGTCCACACTACAAGTGATTTACACTTGGGATTCTTTCTATTGTGATACATTTATTCTTTGAGCATTACTTCAGGGTTCAAGCTTAAGACTTAACTTTCCAGCAGTTGTTGACATCAAAGCTAATTCTTCCACACGGACTTGATTAAAAGCAAACCGGGAGAGGATGTTTCTAAAGTTAGTAAAGGTACACCCACTGACGCCTGGGCTGCAAACGTCCCAATAAACAGGTTATGAAATAACTCTCAGTATCTCCCCAACATAAACCCCATACTGTTGTAGGAAAGCCTCTCCCCACCACAGTGGGGGCCACACACCGAACAGAATCAGCAGCGAGCCCGGCAGCAAACACTTACAAAGAAGTCTAATTATCTACTATACCCTCTTAGCAAGGACCTTCTCCATAGAGCAGCTCACGCAGACAAACGGTTCACAGTTCCATTCACATCAGGCAGGAAGCCTGGAGAGGAAGGATTCCTTCTCATTTTCCAGCAGAGCTGGGTCCAGCATCATCTGTGCCCTGTTGTGACAGGACTTCTCTGTGATCTGTGTCGGGTCAGTACCCTTCCAGAGACACCGCTCAGGGCATGAGAACTTTGCATTCAGCCTGTCATTTTATTCCACATTTAAAAAAACAAAACCAAACAAAAAAACAGCTTGCCTACCAAAACAGAAAATTCTGCACATATGGGCTGGGGTTGGGTGCTTTCACCGTTGAGCTGATATATTCTGACATGAAACAGAACAGATATGCTCACTTCGACCTGGCGTTCCTCTTAGGTCTCAGATATTTTTAATTTTAAGCTCATTAATTCATAAAAGAGCAGTGTTTTTTTTTTTTTTTTTTTTTTTTTTTTCAGGCTCGTTCTTTACCATTTGTTATATCTGTGCCCAGCTCTAACAATTCGGAGTGTTTAGTATTCTCAAAGCCAGGGCTGAGTGACTCCTGATTGTATACATAAAGCTTTTGTTCCGTAAGCCCCACAAGCAGAACACACACCCAGAGTCAACGATATAGCTCATAACGTTTGATGAATAAGTTGATTACTTTTAGGTGATTACTTTTAGAATGCCTGTCGGTATGTTCCTGTCCCTAGCGCATTACACTGTGCATAGCTATATTACGAATTTCAAAGCTTCCTTTGAAAAGGCCTTTGTCTGAGGCACACGGAATGTTGGCGGAGGCCCTCAGAGGTTAAAATTCCATCCATTAGCTGTAATGTAGTTCCACTTCCCAAAGGTCACTGAGGGTTAATACTGCAGTGAAGAAAACTCAGTCTTTAAGTGCACCACGATGACACCTGAATCCACTTAAAACTGTGGCAGAATTCTCTAGATTGCTTTAAAAAAAAAAAAAAAAACTGTGAAATGACAGTTCCTTTCTCAACACCATCAGCAAGCCTGACTTCCTGAATGAGTAGCAATGTTCTCGTTTTTTATAATGTCTTTGTTATAGTCGTTATAACAGGCATGTTTACTCTGTGCCCAGGATTTGCTGTGCTCATAGTTGGAAGCACAAGTGTTCTTGAGTAAACTATCCTGACTGAAGGGCAGAGATAGACAAGACACAGGACATCACCCACAACCCTTCACGGCCACCTTAGCAATCCTGTACATCTCCTAGAAATAAACACCTCAAAGTTTTAGTTGCATAAACCAAACACCTGCCCTCTCTGCCTTTTGAGAGTAGCATCCTGTAAGGAGAAAAAAAGGCTTATTTAAGTCCATTCTTGAAAGCCAGTCAACAACATCACTTACATATGTCAACTAGATTGGAGATAGCATATGTCTCCAGCCTTCAGTGATAACCTCGCCATGCGTTTATTTGCGTTCCCAAACTAAACTTTTATCCTCTCCCAACTCAGAAGTCTCATAGTCCCCCTTATTGTCATACCACAAAAGCTGTGTTCACATGCCTTTGGATTTATTTCGAGAGATCTGTGGCTTAAGGACACTTCTCACACTTTCGCCTTCACCAGTTTTCCCTGTCCCCAACCACACGGCAGGCATCTACCTTCGTCTTATTAAGCATCAACCCTCGTAACCCGGGTCACTCCAGGACACACTCCACATTCCATCACAGGCAAAACATACCTCGAGTCCAGATCCCAGCAACATAGACTGGACATCTTACATGTCCCGAGCTCACACCTTGTTGTAACAGATCCATCTGTCCCCTCCCCAGTAACATACACACATATATTTAAGGATACAATCATTTAGGGCAAAGCAACAGTTGCATAAGGGGGGAAACCCCACTAATTTAGAAGCAGTTAAAGGCTTACTTCTTCTGGGAAGTTCTCTGGGTCTTCCACTGCCATTCTCTGAGGCCAAATACGAAACCTGATAACTCAATTAGTTAACACTTGGGGCAGAACATCCCGACTAAAAATATCTGCCTTGGAAAATGTAAAGACATCTCCCCCGACCTCCTAGAAAGGAAACTGGAGCTGGCCAGAGAAGCGGCTATTTAAATAGAGGGGTGGGGTCAGACAAGAGCAGAGAGCCTTGCAAGCAGTCCAGTATCTCCCAGAATCCACTGAGGACTTAACCATATCTGTGGCCTGCAGCCAAGCCCAGAGTACTTAGTCCTGATATGTGGAATTCTGAAAATAGCAAGCTAATCAGCTGGGTCCTGTGCCATGGCTGCCTGGAGCCGCTCAGGGAGCTGGCTTCTGTTGCCTGCTTCTCTACAGCTATCTCTGCACCCTGCTCTGATGTCCCTTCCAGAGACAATGTCACCATGTTCTATGGCTCTGGTATCCCATTAGCCTGTATATTACTTTGAACTTCTATTTTTTCCCCTATTTAGGTGTATTGATGAGCGGATGTTATGAGAATATGTGTACACAGGTGACAAATACTGACTCCATGCTCTGATCATTTGGGGGTTGGGGGTGGACTTTGTAAATGACTCCATTCAGATTACTAGGTTTGGGGACACAACACACGGGCGACATTTTACTGTTTGCATACTTTGGTACAAGGGAGCTGAAAAGTCTATTGTTATCAGAGCGGCATTCCTGTCTGATCTAGTTCTAACTTGGTCCCCTCCTGCCCTCTTTGAGGCAAGAAGTTAAAATGTCTGGTGGTCTCTGATTCTGGGAATGCCCAGTGTAGGTCTACTCGTGTGAAACATGTCTATAAAGAGCCTGCTAAGGGCTGACTAGACACTATTCTAAACTACAAGGTGGTTTGGTTAGATACAGAACATCAGAAAAATGAAAGAAGATAAAATCTGCCTTGATGAAGCTAGTATGTATATTAGTTGAGGCCGAATGGTAATCAAATTCACACAATAAATCAATGACGGGGTTCAATGGAAAATGCCCTATCGAGGAAGGGGTCTACAAGTGTGTGTTTAGGGGGAGGGGTAACAGTAATGAAGATCAATAGTGTCAAGTCATAACACAGCTAATAATCTTATCAACATCTGTTATTTTAATTCTTAACAAACAATTTAGATAAATTGGTATTTTGTATTGAAAATATGATGTGAACTGTACGAAACTGGTATTTCACCCCTTTGTTGTTTTCAAGACAGGGTCTTGCTGTATTGCCAGGTCTGCCCTAAAACCTACTGTCATCCTGCCTCAGCTTCCTAGGTAGTTGATGTCCCAGGCAAATTCCACTATGCCCAGTGTGTTTCACATTTTTATAAGCTCAATGCAGGGCGTATACTCTAGCAACTTCATACAGTCCAATATCACAGAACTGCAGCGATTAATTACCAAGACCCATCACGCATGCAACATACTATATTAATTTCTTCTTAGCCACTAAAAAGTGTTTCACTGATTCACTAATGTGAGACAGAGGTACACATATGCTGAGGTGCACAGGTAAGCACAAATCAGTACAGTGGACACGAGGGCAACCTGAACCCCTCCTTCTACCACCGGGGTCCCAAGCATCAAAGCTAGCTCACCAGTCTTAGCATAAGTGCCTTTACCCCCAGCCCTCCCCTTCTGCATTCGTCCTCTCTTAATTTCTTTACACACACTGCTCTAACTTCCAGAGAAATTCCAGGAAGAACTTTCCCCCCATATTTGCAGGTAAAACGGGAGATGAGAGAAGTTATAGAGTTCTCAAAGGCCACTAGGTCGGAATTAGGACTTGAGTGAACATGATTCTGAAGGTTCGGCATTAACGTGTGCTTGTCTCTGAGGTCACAGAAGCATCAAGAGGCTTGAATGACATAGGCAAAGCTGAAGCCATCACAGTACTTGACCTCAAAAGTTGTTACAAAGCCACAATCATCAAAATAGTTTGGCACTGGCCTAAAAATGGACTTGCAGGTGAACAGTAGAACAGAAGACCCCAAGCCAAACTTCTTATCTGCAGGCAACTGATTTGACAGAAAGAGGGAAGTGTCTCCAGTGAACGGTATTAACAGAGCTGAATATTCACATGAGACTAAAGGAGCCCAAGTCTGTAGATGGATAGAAAATACCTGGAGACAAGCACATACATTTACATATACATATATCAGCGTGGTATTATGTATGTACTCTTTTGGGTTTGTTGTGAGATGATTAATTTCTTGTGTTTTCTTGGGTGTAGTTACTCTCCTGTGTTGGAGTTTTCCTTTTAGTATCCTCTGTAAGGCTAGTCTATTAGTGTGTGTGTGTGTATCAATGTGCTTGTCTCCAGTTATGTATGTATGTGTATATGTACACGCATATAATACAAATATATATATACACATATATGTATGTATATGTGTACACACACACACACACACACACCAAAAACCATTGCTGGGCCAACCCAAAGTTTAGGGCACAAACACCAAGATGAATAGATAAATGGGACCTCTCAAAAACTAAACAGCTTCTGCACAGTAACAAAGCAATCAGTGTACCAATACACTGGCTGTCAACAGAATACAACTGTCAAACATTGTCAACATGTTTTGAAGTCCTAGAGCTGTTAAGGAGCAAACATCCAAAGTGTTTAAAAGCCCATTTAGTTGAATATAGTTGAAAACAAATCAATCCACTTAAAAAGGGCAAAGGATCCACAGGTATTTCTCAAAAGCAGATATGCAAGTGGCCACCATTTGCCCTGGAAGGCACTGGGCATCGCTAACCATTTGGAGGGTGAGGTCTTCCAGATGAGGTCACACTCCCATCTCTTAGAGCAGCCTTTACCAATGGTGACAGTCTTGGTGAAGACACAGAGAGAAAAACAAGAGAATTCTAGTGCAACATTGGTAGAAACAGAGCCATTTATGAATAATCACATGGAAGTTCCCCAGAAGATTAAAAACAGGATCATGTCATGATCCAGCCTGTCCTCTTCCCTGGGTGTACAGCCATAGAGATGAAATCCATGTCTGGACAATGTGCTCAGTAAGGCATCCTTCATAATGGCTAAGTTATTGGCGACAACCAGAAGCTTTGAGGACGGATGAGTGGATAAATAAGATGTGTGTGCAGACTCATCAGCCACGGGGAGAGCGGCAGTCTCCTATTTTGATGCCATAGGAGGCAAAAAGACAAACACCGCATCGGTAGTTCCTAGGTGAGCTTTACAGCGTCGAACCCACAGAAATAGAAGTGTGGTGTTCAGGGACTGAAGGGCTGAAGGGGACTCAGATGCTCAAGGATGCAGTGCTTCAGCTATGCAAAATGAGTTCTGAGGACCTGATACCTTGAAAGCGCTCTCTCTCTTCCTCTCCCCCTCCCTCTCTCACATACACACACACACACATACACACTGCCTTTTGTATAACTGAACTGTGTCAAGAGGGCCATTGTGGGTGCACACATGGAGTAAAGAAAATGACTAATATGAAAGGTAGTAGCTGTGTTAATTAGGATGAGAGGATCATTTCCCCAATGCACATGCATGGTAAAGTATTAAATATCTACATTGTAAATACATACACAGTCACTTGTCCAATTATACATTACAGATGAGAATATTTTAATTAGTTGCTAACATGTGAAAATTGGGAGATGTCATCAGCTTTAGAGTCCCAGCTCTGGATTGCTCTAGATTGCTCTAGATTGCCTCTTTCCCTGTGTATTTTCCTGTCTCATTCATTCATTCATTCATTCATTCATAAAATCTCTGCAGTCACGTGAGCATACCACATGCTAGAAAGTGTATTATAACAGGAACAGTGGGAATACATCATCCTCTCTTCTCTGTGTCTGTTTAAGAACTGGTACCCAGTGATGAGAAGCCAGCATCCTCTATGGAATACAGGGATCCAACATCCTCTATGGGATGCAGGATACCAGCCTGCCTGCAGCTGTGGATTAGCTGGTAGGTAGGTGGCTGTCAGTGTCCTCTGTGGATGTTCAGGGAAGTTGAGTCTGTCCCCAAACTCCTCTCAGTCTCCAGGCTGGGTACCTTCAGTTGAGGGTGAACTATGCTTTTCATCAAATCCCAGGACACACCCTGAAGCCCTGGGTTCTCCGGATGTAGCTGACTTTATTCTAATTACATTCTTGCTTTCTTCACAGTGGTCTTTCGCCTTTGTTCTAACTACCTGCTTCATCTAAATGTGGAGAGTAATTTGTGATAGTGCTGGGAATCCAGGTCTTCAGATATGTCCTGTGGATCGTATAGTTTTTAGTGCCTGCAGTGGAAGTCTCAGAGAGATAGGGCATGCAAGCTCTATCCACAGACGGTTTCCCGGGGAGCTCCCTCTAGAGGCCAGTGAAGTGCCCTGCAGCGCCATGGAACCTTAGCAGGGCACTGTGCTGCACTTCTTTGAACTCGCCTACCAATGTCTTCACCTTCCATCTCCACTGGAGGAAAAGAGACAGGTTTTCATCTCTCAACCACTCAGCATGGTTGCCCTCCCGCCCCACAAACTCCCACCCTCTCCTCCAGGCATCTCCTCTCTAGGATAAATAACTCCAACTGATTCAACCTTTCTCTGGAGCTCTGCAGAGAGCAGCAGTCTGTAATTATACTAAATAAGAGGAATAATAATTCCTATAATTGTGTCTTTCAACCCACCCCCTGGCCAGGACATTTTGTTTCCCAAACTCTGGTGGCTCATCTCGTAGTTCTTGCAGCTGGAGAGTAGGCGCACGGGCAGAGGTCAACATCCTTGCGCAGTCGAGATTTCGCGAGATTCCGGTGAACACTGGAGTTCTAGTGGAGACGCCGAGCGTCCCACCATGGGGTATAATGGCAACTTTTCTACCTCGTTTTACGAGAATAAGCCTTTCTTACCTGAGAGGGAAATCCAAGACACAAAGTATTTAATGAAGAAGGGAAACACAAATTCATCTTTCCTAAATGCAACCTCTGATCGTGCCATCAGACCCTGTCATTTTTAAGGGTGAAGAAACAGAAGCCCAGAACGTTCCCAAGATCATGAACCAGCGCTACTCCTGGGCTGAGAACACAAAATGAGACTCCTTTAGTGAGCACGGAGAAACAAAGTGCGAAGACATTGGATGTTCAAAGTGAGATTCCCTGAGCGATAGTCAAAGCTCACCCAGGCTGTTCAACGATGGGACAGAATACTCAGGGAGAAAGAGTGGCACCATGAGAACTGTTTGGTGTCCTGAGTCACTCTAGCTTGGAAAGGGCAGGGACAAGCGGAGGATGAGGTGTGGGTGGTGCCGGGGGCTGGTGCTGGGGATGCAGCCAACTGTGTCCCCTTTGAAACACCTACTGGTCCTGAGCACGGTCTTCCACTCTCGTGTGCACTGACAGGTTTTGAGCACGCATGTGCTGCCCTTGAATTCACACTATTAAGCTCTAACCAAGAGCAGCCTATGTTACACACTCCACACACGTTTGAGGAAGAGAGGGGATAGCGGTAGAAATTAGAGGAAAACTCCATATACCGAAAGGATCCCTGGGTGTTCTCCAATGACAGACATTGTTTTTAAGGGAGGGGAGGAGAGCTCTTCTCTCTGTTGCTCCTGGATTCACAAATCCTTGAAGACCCAGCCGACAAATACCTAGAGCCCTGCTCAGGTCTCCTTCCTGTCTATCCCAAGAACGAGCTCCTCTAGATTGATGTGTAGTAACTGGGGTTATCATTTCTCAAGATGTCTGCTAGCCCAGCTCAAGGGTCAGCTACCTGTGTCCTGCAGAACAAACTCAATCATCTCCAAGTTTTATTCTGTGCTGCAGGGTCTAGGTGATCCTCAGACTTACTACCTAGCTCAGACAACCTTGACCTTCTGATTCTCCTGTCTCTACTTTCCAAGTTCTTGGATTATAGGCATGCACCACCATGCCAAACTTGGGTTTTACATATTTAATTAGTTGGGGGGGATACCCCACATAAAAACAGTCCTGTGGCACCTGGAAATTTATATTCTTTAGATGCCAAAGGTTACAGGCCAAACTGGATTAAAGACAGCTTTGGTCCTATATCTTGGAATTGTCTGTGGCTGCTTTCATGAAACATAGCACTTGGAGCTTGGGTGAGAGCCAATGGCCAAAAGAAGGCAAATCCTGGGTTTTGTATGTCCGTATTCAGAAAGACTTATCTGGAGGTGACTGCTGTGTCTTTGGGGGACACGCTTTTAAATTAAATGAAAGGCTGTAGATTCCTGATAATTTCAATATTGACAAAAAAAAAAATTGGTAGAAACCCTACATTCTCCCAGAAGGGTCTGTCTATCTATATATCTTACAAGACCAAAAATAAATAAATAAATAAATAAATAAATAAATAAATAAATAAGATTTTAAAAGTCACTGTCTTCCCATGGAATTGTGTAAAATATTAATCTCTTCTCTATCCTCTCAAAGTATTGTCCCAAACCAGACTCTCTGCACTGGGGCCTGCTTTCCACAGAATTTTCTTTGTTCATTGTTCGGCCAAAACATGACATGTTTTTCCTAAAGTTGGAAATAAAATTCCAGCAGCACTGGCCTCACTGATATGACGACCGAATGCTCCTGCAGGGGAGCGTGTTCTCTTCCCCATTTCAGACAGAGGCTGTGGCTCTGACATTACTCATAGGAACCCATGGAAAAACTTGGCTCATTGACCTCCAAGTGGGCAGCTCACTGCCATCCACAAGGGAGCTTTTAAAACAGCACACAAAGCCAGACTGGCTGTCCTCAGATTGTCCCACAAGTACCCTTCCAGTGTGTCCTAGTCTTTTAGATCCACAGAAATCATGGACAAGGTCAAAAATAAAAGCAAACCCCAGAGGCAGAGTCTGACGAGAGACTCCAGACCTCTGGGGATTAGAAATGTCATCTGTTGGGATGGCACAGTCAGAGTGAGGGGAGGCGGGAGGTTGTTTCTGTCTGGTTCTTTGTATCTTCAGTCTTCTCTCTCTAAAACCTGTTGATACCCTGGCCTGGTTGTGAGCACATGCCAGCTACCTGGGGGTCACTTCCCCTAATCTAATAAGAAGCTGCTTTCTCCATAATCAAAGGCGAATCAGGAATCCTGGATTACTGCTGACAGTGTGGATCTGAATGACTGCACATGTGTCTTGGGGACCTGCTCCTTTGAGAGTTGCTCCTCTTACTAGGGTCAGCGGTTCATGTCCTCAACTTCAACAATCCTGCCCCCACTCCCTGCTACTATATTCTCCCCCCTCTAAAAGATTTTTATTTTTTATTTATCTCTATGTCTCTCTGTGTGTGGCTATGCTCACATATACAGGAGAGGGGTTGGATGCCCTGGACCTGGGGTTACAGATGCTTTTGGGCTGCCTTACATAGATGCTAAGAACTGAATTATAGTTCTCCCGAAGAGCAGCTAAATGCTCTTAACCACTGAGCCATCTCCGCAGCCTCTACCACATTCATTCTTCCAAAACTATGTGTTCCAGGAGAATTCAAATGGGTTGATTCAACACACCACATGTTTCTGACTGTCATAAACCATCTATATATGTGAATGGGCTGACGGATAAAGACAACACAAAAGAACAAGTAGCCGGAAGATAACACCACAGGCTTTCACATGCGTGCCTTGTCCAGCAACTGCTCCTGTATTTTCATAGCTAACGAAAATATCAGAAGAATGTCCCACTAAGTATGGCAGTGCATGCCTTTTTATTAGCATAGGCAGTATCAGAGCCAGGCCATTTCTTGAACTGCGGGGGCTGTGTCGAGATGGACAGTTTCTTCCTCATTTCATAGGCAATTATTTCAAAATGACCACTTCCCTTCTTCCCAGAAGCTCTCCAGTGAATGATAAGATTCCTAACTAGCTGTCATCAGCTATGTTTCTATTACCCGGCCTAATCGGGGCTTGAGGATGCTCTGTGAGCTTTGATTAGGCCCACCACATGCTTTTACAGATGACAAGCTGAGCTCACAATTGTGCTTCTCACATTGACACATGACTCCAGGAGTACATCCTGAAAAAAATACATCTCCCAGAAGAGGATTTAAGAAGGCTGCAAAGACTTGCGCCCTGTAGCCCCGCCCACACTCTGGATGCTAACACTCTGCCCAGTAGCCCCGCCCACACGCTGGATGCTTATACTGTGCCTGATGGTTACAGGGAAGGAAAATTCACAACAGCGGTAGATTCAATACCAACAGCTCGTAAAGCATCCAAAAGGAAGAAGCCAGAGGGGAAAGAAGGGGGAGGGGAATGAAAGCAGAAGAGAACGTTAAGGAAAGATATTTGCAAAACCAAGCCCCTGGTTTCTACGCAGCAGTGGCCTTTCCTCTACGTAGTTATCCAACCCAGTTGTAGAAGATAGTGACTTCATACCCTTCCTTCATCATCATAAAGAGGGCTGATTGGTCAGATGGGTCCATAGCAGGTCATATGGGGGTGGGGAGGGGCGCTAAGGTCAAGTTGGGAAGGTCACTCAGGTAACTGTGTCCCATGCTTCTTGGCACCTATTTCACTCATCAGGATCCATTAGAGATGTCTGTTACACTGAGCAGAAGAGGACAGAGTATATCCTGTCAGGCAATGGCCCTCGCTTCCAGGACGCCGGTGGCACCATCACCGAAGCTTCATCGGGGTCAAAGCATTATTTGAAGACAGGCCCTCAAGAGACTGGAGGTTCTGAGTCACCGTTACAGGAAGCCAGTGACTTCTGAGCAACTGATGAGTCACAGGAAAAGGAGTAAGCATGGCCAGCGAATAGCCATGGAGTTCGGGTCCTGAAAGCATTATCAGGGATGAGAAGCTAATGAGTCTCCTGTTAGTCAGGAGGATAACTGTGTGGAGTAAGAAGCAAGTGCTGACTTGCTCCAGCATTCTTGTCTTCGTTGCAGGGGAGGGAAGCACGAGCAGGAAGATAGCCTGCCTCCACTGCTCTCGGCTCCATTCATTTCCTCACTACTTCCCGCAGGCTTCGGGACCTTGCAGAAACGGTCCCCGTCTCCCAGTTTAGAACCAGTCCCCTGATGTGTTTGCTGTTTTACAGGAAGGATTTCGCAAGGAGTTCCCTGAGAGGTTCTACCAGCATCTGGCCAATACAGATGCAGATACAGCCAACCATCAGACTGAGCCTGGGGACCCAAAAGGGAGAGCTAGCGGAAGGACTGAAGGAGCTGAAGGGGACTGCAACCCCATAGGAAGGACATCAGCAGTTAATTGGACCACCCCTACCCAGAGCTCCCAGGAACTAAAACACTAAGCAAAGAGTTTAAGTGGAGGGGCCCATGGCTCCAGATACATTTGTAGCAGAGCTTGGCCTTATCTGACATTGATGAGAGAGGAGGCCCTTGGTCCCGTGGAGGCTTGGTCCCGTGGAGGCTTGATGGCCCAGCACAGGGGAATGCTGGAGCTGTGAGGTGGGAGTGGGTGAGTGGGTGGGGGAACACCCTTATAGAGGTAAAGGAGAGGGGTGTATGGGATGGGGGTTTGTGGAGGGGTAACCGGGAAGGAGGATATCATTTGAAATGTAAATGAATAAAATGATTAATTAAAAAAAAAAAAAAACAGAGAGAAGTCTTAGATGAGACCAAAAAATGACGGGTGACATTGGACAAAATTTATAAACCATCTTTGATTGATCAGAGCCTTTCAGATGTCAATGATTCTCCCTTCACCTGTGTGTGTGTGGAGAGAGAGAGAGAGAGAGAGAGAGAGAGAGAGAGAGAGAGAGAGAGAGAGAGAGAGAGAGAGAGAGGAGAGAGATGGGAGAGGGAGAAAGATAGGGAGAGAGACTAGAGTTTCTAGCAAGATTTGCTCTCATTTCATCCTCTGACTCTGTTTCCCCTTTTGCAGTACCTCTCTCTGGGGTGGTAGGTAGCTCAGTTATGTTAGTGTCTGTCTGCTCTATAATGAGTTCCTCTAAGGTCAGGTTTCTGTTAGTTATGGGAATGTCCCTTGCATCTAGAGCAGTGTTCAATATGCTGTGGATTTTTTTTTTTTTTTGAGTGGCTGACTGAGTAAGGAACACTTTTTCCAGAAGATTCTAATTAGGATGCTTTCAGAGAACCAGATTTTAAATGACATACCTTCTGTCAATTGGTACCTACTTACCGTGTCTACTATAAACAAAATTATATAATATTGGTGGTATTAAGTGGATGCTGATCATATGTTCTAGACACTAAGATAAGCACGTCACATTGTTTCTCTAATTAGTTTTCATCATATTATAAGGATTTACTGTTACTTATTTTACAAGCAAACTGCCCAAGGTCTTGTTACTACACCATTATGTCATCCCAAGATAACCTACCAAACATTAACCCTAACAGACATTGGCCACATTTTCCCTCAAAGCAGCTTTCTTTCAAATGTATTATGTAAATAGAGCTAGGTCTGGTCCAGGCATGACATGCAGATGAGGGCTCACCGCTGAGACCATGCATCCAAGAGCAGCGGGGAGTGAGCTATCTGTCTATCATCTATCTATCTATCTATCTATCTATCTATCTATCTATCATCTATGTATGTATGTATGTATGTATGTATGTATGTATCATCTATCTATCTATCATCTATGTATCTATGTATCTATCTATCTATCTATCTATCTATCATCTATGTATGTATGTATTATCTATCATCTATGTATGTATTATCTATCTATCTATCTATCTATCTATCTATCTATCTATCTATCTACCATCAGTCTCTAGAAAACTAAAAAGCATATTCCCATGGATCTATCACATGGCTGCAAAATCATACGAGATCCTCTGGACTGAAAACCCAAGTCCTCCTCTTCAGGGGCCGAGAACATTTTATGGAGAAGGGTAGACTTGCTGACTAGAAGATCAGGAAGTGTTTGAGGTGGCTGGAGTCCACTTATAAAGGTGACAAGGACAAGAAGGTAGATCCCCCCTTTAGGGGAAGTGTAATAATACCCCTCTCCATTAAAAAAAAGTGTTGCTAAGTCATTAGAAAATTATTAATGTTCTAGGAAGAACAGGCCTAAGTGAATACAACAGGGCTTCCAGCCAGAGGCTGAGGTAGAAACCAACATGACTTGAAATCTATCTATTATCTATGAATGTATGAATGTATATATGAATGTATGTATGTATGTATGTATATATGTATGTATGTATGTATCTATCTATCTATCATCTATGGATCAAAGGAGCTGAGAGTAGATATGGGAGATAATAATAAACTGATAAAATATCCATTTTTTCTTTTTTCCAAAATAAGGAATATTCAGTGGATTAGATGGTTGTCTATCTATCTATCTATCTATCTATCTATCTATCTATCTATCTATCATCTATCTATTGATCATCATCTATTTATTTATTATCATTACTAGTATTATTTTTCTTTGAAATGAGCCCTTACCAGGTAGCCCTATGTAGACTCTTGAACCACTGAACTGGTAGTAACTCTCCTGCCTCTGTCTAAGTATAAGCATTATTACTCCCACTCCAGAGTATTTTGTCTGATAAACAGAATGGACTCCCAACTTAGTATGTTTGGGTTTTTTTGTTTGTTTTTGTTTTGAGATAAGGTGTTACTGTGTATCCCAGGTTAACCCAGCTGTTACTGTGTATCCCAGGTTAACCCAGCTATTACTGTGTATCCCAGCGTATGATTCCTTCTGCCTCAGCTTCTCAAATGCTTATCACCTCCAGGCGCTGCCAGCTTTGGCATTGCTTTTATAATAATTTCCTGTTTAATGTTTTTATTTAAATTTTCCTTGAAAATGTTTCCATGCTTCGTGTTTTAAAATCTATATTTTTTAATTGGAGATATGAAAATGAATATAGAAGCAGACCACTAAGTGTAACTCAAGGCGTTTTAGCCTAAAGAAAGGCCAGGGTACCAGTTCTGTTAGACCGTGTTTGTATTGATTCCAAGCACATATCAAATAAGTAAAGTGAAATTCTCTGATCACTGTAATATGGCTAAAACCATGGTTATGGATGAAATATTTATTTATTTAAAAAAAATCTAACGTCCAATAACTCAAATGTAAGTGACCCAGAAAACAGTCTGTTCGTTCCTCCAGTCACACTGAAGAAAACATCTAGAAATTTTAATCTAGAGATTCAGTTGCTTTGGTTTAATTGTTTCCCACAGGGTTTAGGGAGGCTTAAAATAAAAAACAACATATCCCTGCCCTCTCCCCATCACCTCCTGAAGTTTAAACTATACATAGATGTTTTCCAGGGTGTTGGGGGAGCAGGCTCCCTTTTCTTACCCTCACTAACAGGGTAAGAATTTGATTCTGGGATAGCGTTAGATATCAACTCGACAGACTCTAGAATCAGGTGAGCCGTGCCTGTGAGGGATTTCTAGCCTCTGTGAATGTCAATGAGGAATCATCCTGATTATGTTAATTGAGTACGGTGGGCAGGATCCTGGATGTTACAGAACAGAGAAGCTGCGCATGCGTGCATCAGTGTCCGCACCCTCATTCTCGAGGTGATGATGTGCTGCTTTAAGCTCCTGCCTTGAAGGACTGTACTCCCGAACCGTGAGCCACAACAAACCCTTTCTCCCTTAAGTTATGTTGCAGAAATTATTAGAAAAACAAAATCAATCCACGCTAATGCCGGCTACTCTCCAGCCGCGGAGGTCTCTCCGCTCCCATGTCTATCCCATGCAGCGGTCCGCTCACTTAACTACTGAGCTGTTTCTCCGGCTCCCTCCAAGTGTGCCGCATATATCTATGTCTGAGTTGGGATTTGCCTGCCTATTTGTGCACTGTTTATTATACGGATTTAGAACTCTCCAATAATGAGGTCACATCCACGCGTGTCTGCATGTTAACCTTTGCTGAATACCTCATGAGTGTCATTTACGGTGGAAACTCAGCATGCAATCCCGATTTTCGTCAGTCAATACTTCATTGTGACACTCAACGCCTTCTACCATATGGCATGACTCTCATGAGCAAAGGAAATCTCACTCAGTACTGCTTTGGGTCTTAGATGCCACTTGTTGAAGACCCAGTCATCAGCCTGTGATGCTGTTGGAACGTGATGGAGGTCAGACCTAAGGGAAGGAATTGAAGGTGTGGCTTTGAAGGGACTGTTGGGGATCAAATCCCTTTTTTCTTCTTTCACTTCGTGGCCACTGAGAGATGACCAGACCCCTTCCCCATGCTCTGCCAAGAAGCCACCCGAGCATGGACAGAAACTTCTGACGTGATCAAACCATAACATTCCTTCATTTCTTTCATTGTCTGCCTCAGGCATGTTGTCATAGCAACAGAAAGCCGACTCACATAAAAAATATATAAATTTATAAATCCATCTGACTGGCAAAAGGCAAGTGCAGGAACATAAGGATCAGTAACCCAGGGTACTTGGCATCATTAGAACCTAGTTCTCCCATACTAGAAAGTCCTGAATTCCCCATATCACCAGGAAAGCAAGATTCAGATTTAAAATCACTTCTAATGATGATGATAGAGGACTTTAAGAAGGACATAAATAACACTCTCAAAGAACTTGAGGAGAACACAGGTAAACAGGTAGAAGCCCTTAAAGAGGAAACACAAAAATCCCTTAAAGAATTACAAGAGAACACAAACAAACAGGTGAAGGAATTGAACAAAACCATCCAGGACATAAAAATGGAAGTAGTAACAATCAAGAAATCACAAAGGGAGACTATGCTGGAGATGGAAAACCTAGGAAAGAAATCAGGAGTCATAGACACAAGCATCACCAACAGAATACAAGAGATAGAAGAGAGAATCTCAGGTGCACAAAATACCATAGAAAATATCAATACAACTAACTGTCAAAGAAAATGCAAAATGCAAAAAGTTCTTGACACAAAATATCCAGGAAATCCAGGACACAATGAGGAGACCAAACCTAAGGATGATAGGTATAGATGAGAGTGAAGATTCCCAACTTAAAGGTCCAATAAATATCTTCAACAAAATTATAGAAAACTTCCCTAATATAAAGAAAGAGAGGCCCATAAACATACAAGAAGCCTATAGAACGCCAAATAGACTAGACCAGAAAAGAAATACCTCCTGTCACATAATAATCAAAACACCAAGTGCATAAAACAAAGAAAGAATATTAAATGCAGTAAGGGAGAAAGGCCAAGTAACATATAAAGGCAGACCTATCAGAATTACACCAGACTTCTCACCAGATACTATAAAAGCTAGAAGATGCTGGACAGATGTCATACAGACCCTAAGAGAACACAAATGCCAGCCCAGGCTACTACACCCAGCAAAACTCTCAATTACCATAGATGGAGAAATCAAGATATTCCATGACAAAACCAAATTTACACAATATCTTTCCACAAACCCAGCATTACAAAGGATAATAGCAGGAAAGCTCCAATACATGGAGGGAAATTATACCCTAGAAAGAGCAAGAAAGTAACCCTCTTTCAACAAATCCAAAAGAAGGTAGCCACACAAAGATAACTTCACCTCTAATAACAAAAATAACAGGAGACAACAATCACTGTTCCTTAATATCTCTTAATATCAATGGATTCAGTTCCCCAATTAAAAGACATAGGCTAATGGACTGGATACATAAACGGGACCCAGCATTTTGCTGCATACAGGAAACCCACCTCAGTGCAAAGACAGACTCTACCTTAGAGTAAAAGGCTGGAAAACAATTTTTCAAGCAAATGGTCCTAAGAAACAAGCTGGAATAGCCATTCTAAAATCTCCAGCCTGAGAACACAAAGGGGGAGGGGACTCATGGCTCCCCCTGTATAGGTAGTTGAGAGTGGCCTTGCCATGCATCAGTGGAAGTGGACAGCCTTGGTACCTGAAAGTGTGGATTCCCTAGTGTTGGGAAATTGCAAGAGCAGGGAGGTGGGAATGAGAAGATGGTGGGAGCACACCCTCATAGTAATTGGAGGGGGGAATGGGGTAAGGGGTTAGGCATCAGTGGAAGTGGAGAGCCTAGGTGCCCAAAGGTTTGGATTCCCTGATGTTGGGAAATTTGAGAGCAGGAAGGCAAAAATTGGAGGATGGTGGGAGCACACCCTCATAGAAACTCCCAGAATTATATGGATTAGACATGACAGAGGCAGGCCACCAGAAGACTAGATTCCAGAATTCAAACAAAAAATTATCTTGATACTAAAATTTAGTTTGAGAATTGTATATTGCAGAATACATAGCCTTGGTATATCTACTCATCAGGCAAGCTGAGCAGACCTGCTCAAACCTCTGATGTCCTGGAATTCTAGCAGGATGCAGTGAAGACACAGTGTCAGGGGCTTATCAATTTACTCTTCCCCCAACCCCTCTTCTAATATCTCAACACCCATAATCAGCTTGAAGAAGTTAATGAAGAGTCGGTGCCCCTATTCCCTGGGCTTGGGGACTGAGGTGGTTAATATTGGGCTGTCTTTCTAGGGAAAAGTAGTGGTTTTGCTGGAACAGGGAGGATTAGCTAGGATTTATTGCATAGCCATAACCTACTGGTAGAAATATATATAATTGTTATTAAGATGAAGTTATAATTTCTTAAATGGTACAAAATTTACTTTGATTTCAAATTTAAGGTTTTCATTGGTATGAGCTTCTTATTAATATAAAAGTGAGATGAATATTGTTACTATCATAGGCATTGCGCCTATATAACACATTTAGGAATACAAGGCTTAGACCCAGTCCTTCTTTAACTTTTTTAACTTATTTGAGATGTTTAGCCTGTGAGTTAAGGGCCTATAGAAAATTCATGGCTTTGAGTTTATTGTTGGGGTGTTTTCTATATTTTCTTTAGAAATAGCTGAGAGGAGTTAACAGACAACAGTCCAGATTGCCTTACATAAATAGCTGGTTTTCAAAACATCAGACATCCACAGAATTGACATTACAAACATTTCTGTATTAATGTTCATTTTGATTAGAGACCTGTCTGCTCCTGACAGCTTCCTGTCTTGGATTCTAAGAAGAAATTGAGCATCTTTGGAGTTATTCCAATTGTGGTGAGTCAGCCACTAGGCAAGAATTGCCTCTTTCCATCTACAGACAAATTGCTGTCCAGAAAAGGACACACTTGCAGAATAGATGACTGATTATATCTGCCAAGACAGAGTAATCAGCCCTTAATAATTCTGCATCACTAGGTCTGTCAGATGATCCTGGGCCAGAAGGCTGAAGATCGGATGCTGCAACGTTCTGTAATATAGGGACTGTTCAGGTGTTCAGCGGTCTCTATAAATTGGCTATGTTTTAGAAGCTATGCTTTGTGCTTCCCATAATTTCAGTTAACTCAGTCATTCTGGATTTCTGATGGAGTTGAAAACTTATAGTCTCATAGCCAATCCTTGCTATTTACTTTGAGAGAAAAGATTTGAGAGGATGGTTTTCAACTGACCTTCATTCTAAAGCTAAGAAAAAAAAAAAGGCAGGTTTAGAACTAAGTCTTTTATTTAGGAGAGATGACAGAGGTTCTGGTTAGTCAACAAAATGATGGACTGGGTATTAGGTCTATCTTGCACCTTACTGACATAAATTGGTATAGTTATGCTCTAACTGTATTTTGAGAGAAAAGTTTTATTTTAACAGGAAGGGTGATATGTAGGAGGAGCTAAGGTGGGAGGAGTAAGGAGAGGAGGAGGAGAAGGAGAGGAGGAGCTAGGTAATGAGAGAGAAAGAGAGAGGGGGCCAGACATGGAGGCAGATGTTCACATGTCTCTGCCAGTCAAAGATAGTTGATACATCTAGGTTGGGTATTAGGTTACACTTCTGATTGATATTGAGCATTACCAAATTTATAAAGCCTTTGGTTAACATTAAAAAAAATTATATAAAAGCAAAAAGGAGAAGGAGGTATGGGATAGGGGTTTTCTAGGGAGGGGAAATGGGGAAAGGGGATGGCATCTGAAATTTAAATAAAAATAAATAAGTAAATACATACATAAATAAAATAAATCCATCTGAAAAACGAGCAAAGCAAAACCAGAAAAACTGTATGAAATACATCACCAGGCCCATAGCAATGAAAACCCACAAAACACCACACAAATGCTTCTAAGGTGTGCTGTTTATAGCAATATTTGTAACTGTTTCACAGTTTTAAATACTAATTTGTTTGTTATGTGTGGAAAACCCGGCTTTTTAAAAGGATCCATGAAATACCTTTAAGTTCACGTATTTTTTTCTTAGATTATATATAGGCCCTGCAGTATTTCTTCACAGATGTTAGCTTAAAATAAATGGTCTGTCTAGGTCTGACCCTCCAACCAATGGCTAGGAATGAGACTGACTTTGTTTCCTGAGCTGGAAGCACCACAAGTTAGCTTACTTTGGGCAAAACAACACACAAGCCCAGTCAGAGAAGAACACTCTAAAATATACCCGAGTAAGGCCACTCCACAGCTAGGTCTTCACGTGTTTCTGAACTCAGGACAAAAAACTCAGATGATTGCCTTTAATGCACGGCAGCATGAGAGACAGAAGCAGGATTTACAACTCCAAAAATTAAGAACTGTCACTCCAGAACACTGAGAACACTGTTCCCCTTGGTATCCCCCTTTCAAAACTGTTCTTTTAAATACTAACACAGATTGGATATTTAAATACGCAATTTCAAAGATGACCAAAAACTGGGACAGGTTGGAGAAGACAGTGCTTATCAATCTGAGAAGACCCCCATGGATTATCTCCAGGACCTGTGATGTTTAAAGTCAATTGGATTCTGGGTAGGAAGAAATGTGACGTCACTGTATCGCGAAGAATATTCCACTGAGGCAGCCTGGTCCCAGGATCCTGTGTGGGAGGCAACTGGGGCTTTGTCCTGTGTTCCCAGAGGACAGGTAGGTTGGGGAAGCTGGTGATTTTAACGACAATGACCCACAGTGGTTGTAGATTCTTACTAGACCCCGTGTAGCCCATCTCTTTCTTTCTCAAACATAGATTCTTACAAGGGGCAGATGTCTGCAGAAGGAGCCTTCTGGTGTCTAGGACCCCCATTGGTTTGCTTATCAATGTAACCCTCCAGTCGGCACACACTGTTCACACAGGCAGACGTCTGCGAAGAGGCAGGCAATGTTTCTGAGCCTGCCTGGCCTTTCGTTGGACCATCAGGATATTGTCATTCCCCCCTGACTGGGATGCAAGTGTTCTGTGTGTACTGTCATATTCCTTTAATGGATCAGTAAATCCAAGTTCAGAGACAATGAAGAGGCCCCCCCCACCCCCCAATCAGTGGATAAACAAGGACAACAAAGATGATTGATCTGGGACACTCTCTGCCTTCTGTCATTTATGAATTGTTCCATCGCCATAACACTTCCATTAACTAGAAACTTATTTGTGCATCTGTGCGACTCTTAGTGAGTGTTCCCTGAGAGCCTACTGTATCCCAGAGCATCTTGGAACTGTAAGCTTGTCAACAGGCAATGTTTCCCCCATGTCCCCTGTTCTGTCTTCCTGCCTAGAAGTGGACACAGTAGGAGCTTCATAAATAATCAGTGCATTCTAAAAAAAGGAGGCTCTTCCCAGTTGTTCCTCAGCCCTCATGGAAAAGGTAGAACCCCCTAGATTGCTTTAGACATAGTAGCCCACTTTTAGTTTAACCCCTGTTCAGCACAACAGGAGGCATTTGAACCTATGTGGACTCACACATACACACACGTGCATATACACATACACACACGCATACGTACATGCACACACACATATACAGAGGCACAGGTGCACATGCATACACATATACATACACACATACACACAGGCATGGGCACACACACAGACACACATGCATACGCACATGCACACACACATACGCAGAGGCACAGGTGCACATGCACACACACATATATACACACACATACACACAGGCATTGGTACACACACACACACACACACACATGCATACCCACATACACAGAGGCACAGGTGCACATGCACACACACATACATACGCACATACACACAGCCATGGGTACCCCCCCCCACATGCTCCTCTATGTTGAGATGAGAAGACAGGGGTAGGTGGATTCCTTGCATGGTTGGCTTCATCTCCTTGAGTACAAACACCCTGAGGAGACCATCCATAAAGGTTCTCTCCCGAGCTATGTATACACACATCACTTATGAGTGCATACCCACAGATCTTTTTCCCCTTTCTATCTCAGTGGGAAGGTTATGATATCCCTGAGGCTGAGAGAAGACGACAAAAACTATTTTGGCCACTGGGTCATAGCTGAAAAAAAAAATGGCATTTCTCAGGTAGAAGCATTTGCTTGCTGGTATGTGATTCTGCAAGGTATGCCCAGCGAATAGCCCTGGGCCGTATGTGACTTTTTGAAGCTGAGGACAGCTGATGAATGTAGACCAACATAAAATCATAAATGACTAAACACATCAAGATTACTTTTCCCAAGTGAAAGGTCTTGAGTTTGAACTTTTAAAGGCAACTTTGGTGGAGTCATGATGGCAGAAGGTGCTGCACACCTGAAAGTCGAGGGCTTTCCTGTCCTACTCGATGGCCAGAATGTTGAGAATAGGGATCGATCGGACCACGAGGAGCTATGTTTCATACACCCCGCCTCTGACAAGCATAGAAACAACATATACTTTTACACACTTTCTGTTACTTTCTAACCCTGGTTTTCATGTTTTCTCTGAGCAGTTTCCGGCTGTGTCTTTTAGATAGTTTGCTTAAGAAAGCTAAATGCTGGCGAAACCTTGGTATACAAAAGATCGGGGTAAATTTCCAAATAAGTGTCTTAAAATGATGCTTGCACTCTTTAACTTTTTTTTTTTTTGGGGGGGGGGGAGGGTTGGGGGGTGCCTGGACATTGATTTTTATTTTCATTTTATCCAGCGTTCTGTCTCTAAGTGTTCAGACTTTCAGGTATACCCATTTTCTGGATTCAAGTATCTCAGCCCTCTTCTCCTTTAGGTCTTGGACCAGTTTGTCCTGGAAGTGTTCTCTGACCATCACGCCAGCAGCACCAGCCCACAACACAGCCATATTTTCTCCACAGACCCACCTACTGGTTAGTCCGGCTATCTGGGATGCTAGGTGGATATAGATTGCTGGACCCTGCTCCTTTTAGAGAGTAGCTTTGCGGGGCAGGGGACACGTTTATTAACCAGCTGTACAACTGTTTGTACCTGAGCACGTGGCTTTGAGTCCAATATTTGTGGTGGGGGAGGGGCGGCAGGGAGGAGTGAATGGCTCCCTTCAACGGTAGCACTGATGAAGTGAGGTGTCCACTGTAAGCATTCTGCCTTCTATGCCTGTGCTTCAGAAGGTTCTAGAACTGCCGGAACTCAGGCCACATCATAGGAGGAGGCAAACAGAATTTTCTGCTTTGTTAAGAGAGCAGGCTTGGCTTTTGTTTCTTTTCTAAGTAGACAGATACAATGCATATTAGTGTGTAAATTTAGAACGAGATGATGTTGCTAAATGCTGCCTTAGGCAAGCTTTCTGTCCCTCTGCACTGACTCTACCCCCACACCCTATTTATTAATCCTTCCTTTCCTCATACCAAAGCCAAACAGTCCGTAACAATGACATCACTTTCTAGGTCCAAAGTACCCCATTATCTCTTCTGAAGATCTGTAACAGGATGAGGATGGGTTCATGGGGCAGTGTTTGTGGGGATTGTTGAACCCCAAGAAAAGTTCAAGTGTTTTGTGGCTTGAGCTAATATGAGTCTGCTGGCCCCTCCACACCTTCTCCGCCTCAAAGGATAAACACTAAGAGACATTCTTGGCTCTCCAATTCCGCAAGGAAAGGATCACTGGAATCAACCAGACTGGTGAAAACCCATCAGCTTTCCAGGGGCAGCCCTGGAGGATTCTGACTTACTGAGTCTGCTAAAGTATTACACTGTAGCCCAGGCTAGCCTCCAACTTACTAAGTACCTTATGCTGGTCTCGAACTCATGCAGCTCCTACTGCATTGGCATTATAAGGACTGGGATGAGAGCAATCTCATGCCTGGCTGTTGCTTTTGAGACAGTCTTATTATGCAGCCAAGGGTTGGTTTAGAGTCTCTATGTGGACAGGAATCACCCAGGGACTCATGATTCTCCTGCCCCAGCCTTCCCAGTGGAGCATGCTTGTTCAACCATCACATTGACTTGTTTTAAGGCATTTTCCAGGAGGCTTGGCCAGGTTGGCAGGTTATTACCAGAGACTCTGCTTTTCAGAAAGGTGTTTTGTTTCGGGTAGCTGTAACAAAATACCCCTGACAAAAGCACTTTATGGGAGAAAAAGGTTTATTCTGCTCACAGTGCCAGGTCACAGATTTTTTGGTGAAGTCAAAGCAGCAGGAACTTGAGGCAACTAGTCACATCAACAAGAACAGAGACAGAATGCCTGCACACATGCTTAGTGCTCAGCTCACATTCTTTCTCCTTCATAGCCAGTCAATCCAGGGCCCCACGCTAAGGGAATGGTGTCACCCACAGTGGGCAGATTTTCCCATGTCAGTTAAAGTAACCAAAATAGTTCCACACAGATGTTCTTACAGGCTAATCTGATCTAGATAATGCTTCATTGAGACTCTCTTCCCAAGTGATTCTTCATAGTGTCAAGTTGACAGAACTAAACCAATCACCAACCAAACTCTTCACTGAATCTTTCCAGTGAAGGAATCCTTCCTAAAAGGACTGAAAATCATCTTCAAATATGCCTTGTTCTATCTACTCAAATTTAAGGTTGAGCCATATCAAGACACAAAGACCTAGAGCCTATGAGTGGTAACTGTCCCAAGAAAAAAACTGAAAAATTGTAAGCTAATAAAACCAGAAAGAAAAGCTTAACTGTCTATCAAGTCTATAGAATTATGGAAGCCCTTGGAACCATTTTGTGTGGTTGATTATGGGTGCACCTGTGTGTGTATTTGTATACTATACATTTGCAGTGCTTGTGTAAGCCAGAGAGGACATCGGATCCCCTGGGACTGGAGTTACATATAGTTGTGGGCTGGTCCTGTGGAAGAGCAGCCATTGTTCTTAACCACTAAGCCATCTCTCCAGCCCCTTATCTTTTATATAGTGATATTGATAGTAAATCAAGGACAATGAAGTTACAGGTACTGTTGCTAAAGAAGTGTCAAGTGTGAATAAAGATTTATCAGTGACTGTATATTTATTTATTTATTTATTTATTTATGAGCAATTGGAGCCAATGCTAGCAGAACGGAGGATAAGTCTACCTCAAGGTACAATTCCCTGCAGACATTATGTCAATATTTATAAATAACATTAAATGGTCTCACAAAATGCTTAAATGCAATGTTAAGTAAAAGAAAGGATCTGGAATTAATTTTATAATTATGTAATAATATAATATATACTTATTAATATAAATTAATATTGTAATAGAACATGTAATTTCAACTATAATATAATAATGAATTGCTATATTAGATATTATTGATATGCAATATATTTATTAACATACTACATATCTGAATTCTCAATTATAATTATTTTATAAACTGCAATATATTTATTAATATAGTACATATTTGTATTTATAAACTGTGTGTCCAAGTATTATGCACAGAAAACAAAAGATTAGGTAGTATGGCAAATGGAAATCTACCTCTCTTTCTCTCTGATTGACTGATCCTGCACGTGTGTTCTATGTATGTATGTATGTATGTATGCACAGTGTGTGTGTTCACTTGTGCATTATCTGCTTGAGTGTGGAGGCCAGAGGTTCCTCTATCACTCTGCCCCTACGCCCTAGGTCTGGGATTACAGCTGTGCAATGAAATGCCCGGTGTAAATGTGGCTGTTGGAGGATTCATACCCAGTCATAATGCTTGTGAATCGAGCATCTGGCTCAACGAACCATCTCCCCAGCCTCAGATCACACTTTATTTATTCTTAAATTTTCATAATGAGATCTACTAGTTTTACAATGTTTCTAAAAGGTAAGGAGGAAATAATGAGGAAGAAAACACTACAGAATTAGACCCCAGATGACAATAGTACAAAGACCTAATGCAGGGCTTTGGTAGCTAACATGCCAGTCACTCACCAACACTACACGAGGCTCAGTATCTACTGTCTACCCATCCTTCCTGCCTGGAAACCCAATAGATCAGCCCCACCCCCAACCAACACATTAGCCTCGCTCCTCCCTGCTAAAAACCTGGCAACAAACCAAGCTCATTACCCCTAGATTTTAAAACATAAAGAACTCATTATTTCACACTAAGACACAATTTACACCAAGGACCAATCGGTTAGGACTGAGGACCTCGCTTCATTCATGAAGGAATATTGGGTGTCACTGACCAATTCAGAGAAATGAATTGAAAGCTCAAAAACACAGTTTTGATTTCCGTTTTTGGCAGGTAGGATCACTGCTTTTTTCTTCTTTAATCAGACTTAGTATCTTCTGTGTATGTGTGTGTTGGGGGCTCACATGTGTGTACCCCCTGTACATGGAGGCCAGAGGTCATCAAGGAGGGTATGCTGCAGTGGCCACCAATCAGTCATCACTAAGGACTCACCTCTCTCCCCTCTTAGTAAGAATCACAGCACCAGAAAATGTACCCACGAGGAGAGCACATTTCTTTTTCTTTTGCCCCACTCTAAGGTTGCTTTGCATTGCGCTGATCTCAGCATCCAGGGACATCAGTTAAGTTAGCATTCTCTTCCTGATGAAAACCAATTAAGACCTTCCCCCATTACCAGCACACAGATAAATGAACACATTTCCTTAATGTTCTGTTTTTAAATTGAGACGGGTAGAAAGAAGCCATTCCGGGTTCTATTCGGAATGATATTTCCTGTCGGAAACATATGCAGCTTATATATATGCAAAATATCTGAACCCAATAGACGGAGAAAAATGGAACCAGACGTTTACGCTCACCCAGGGAGCAGGGTAAACTTGGCCAGGGCTGAGCTCTGCAGTGTTGTCTCCCTTGGTCTCGTGTCAGCACCAAACACATAGTTTTCCTTTTTGCTATTTCTTGACTTCTGGAAGTTGTAACCCTTTGACGTTGCCTCACGATTGGCCCGGTTTGGGGACACATGGAAGGGACAGCAGGGGCTGCTTCAGTGTGGCAACTGTCAGTATTACTACGCATTTGCTTGGCAGTAGCTACTGAAAGAGAGCAAATGGAATAAAGACAGACATGCGGGGAGGGCCAAATAAACACATGTGCTAGCACCAGGCTCTGAGGCCCAGGCCCTAAGGAACAAAGGCATTATTGGAATAGCTTGACAACTGTCTGTAGTGACCAGTCTAGTGTCACTAGTAGTGTAGTGGCGGACACTCGGGAATGGCCACCTCTGGGGTTTCTAAGACTGACTTAATTTTGACCATTCAAAGAGTCAAACCTTTAAGACATGATCAGAGATCCTGCCAGCTGGGGTGAATGACTGTGATGGGAGAGACTGGTTAGGAGGATCATGGGAGAATAGAACACGCTATAACAGAGTTACAAATTAAACCACCTCCAGGCAGGGAGAAAGTGAGTATGAGTTAGTCCCCTTCTAGGATACACATACAACTTTAGACATTGCTTTCTTTTGTAATAGAGTCCCCATGTAGCCCAGGCTGGCCCTGAATATCCGAACCCCTTGCCTCCACTCAGGGTACTAAGAATACACATACATACCACCATACAAGTCTATACAGTGCAGATGCTGAACCCAGGGCTTTGAGCATGGGCAATATGTGTTCTACCTACTTGGCTACAGTTGTACCCCTGACTTGATGGGTTTTAATAAGGATCCTTGAAAGTTTCAAACTCTGGTCAAGGCCTTCAATGGGACACAAGCATAGGTATCTGATGTCCTCAAATTCCCATAGCGATTCTAAAGTCATGATTTTTTTTTCTAGAAAAAAATGATGCCTGGGACTGAGGATACTGACACTATTCTCTGTTTCTGTCAGCTGTCCACAGAGGACACACACACACACACACACACACACACATACACACACATACACACACACATATACACATACACACATACACACACACACATACACACATACACACACATACACACACATACACACACATATACACATACACACATACACACACACACACACACACACATACACCCCTTAGTTATGCTTTTTAAATATTTTCCCTGCTAAGCACTCATAGGCTTCTCACTGGGGAGAAATTAACAATAAAGAATAAAAAGGTAAAAAAAAAGAACAGATGACAGGAATTCAAACAATTTTGGTTAGTGTTTGTGCCCCATGCACTGCATTTGATGTCTCAGATATGCTGGGCACTAATTGCCAAACATTTGTTGAATGAATAAAGATTGCTGGAGAGATGGCTCAGTGGTTAAGAGCACTGACTGCTCTTCCAGAGGTCCTGAGTTCAAATCCCAGCAACCACATGGTGGTTCACAACCAATGAAATCCAGTGCCCTGTTCTGGTCTTCTGGCGAAGACAGCAACGGTGTACTCATATACAATGAATAAAGATTTTACAGACACTGAATGCAGTTAACATGGGCTTCATGTTACATAGAGCTCGGCCACACGGAATGCTTTTTACCCATTTCTTTAATTTGAAAGTGTCGTTCTGGAAAATGTATATCCCCTGCTTGAAGTGGTCCATATTTGGGGCACACAAGCCACACTACAAGGCCACCAGACCCTTGCACTTCAGGAAGCATTTGCTACTGGAGTTGCGCTTTTCTTTCTTAGCCATCCCATTTCCCAGCCCCACCTCGGTGGATGTGAAGATTCCTGTATCACCAAGCAGGAAGCTACGGTGTCTACGGGTAAGTTTTCTACCTTGTTCAAAGTTGCTAGAAGGTATTAAAGTAAGAGGCAGGCTTGGGTGCTTAGCAACGGCTTGATTTTTTTTTTTTATACGGTGTGCACGTGGTTTGTGTACGCACACATGTGTGTGCAAGGGCACATGAAGGGTATCTGGGGTCTTCGGCAATGGTATAATTTTTAATCTGACTGTACTAAGGACTGTTGGAGCTGCTTTGTCCTAGAGCGAGACTACAAGCCAAGGATAGACCCCCTTAGTGTTAAGAATGTTCACATAATAGACATAGGTAGTACTTGAACCTGGGCTCATTAGTTTGGACTTGGAGCAAATCTGAGGATTCCTGAAATGTCCTTTGATGTACCTCTGTCCATCTGGAGCTGTGGAACCAACCGTTCTCATTGGATTTCCAGGGTATATCATTCTGGCTTTATGTGCCATTAAATTCACTACTTCCATGTCAATTTGAAGGAATCATTTGGATTTTTTTTTTTCAAGTCGGGTTACTCTGCAGCACAGCTGGACCTCAACTTCAGGGCAATCCTCCTGTCTCAGCCTTCCAAGTTCTGGGATTACAGGTTGAAAGCCAACACATCTGGCTTCTGGATTGTTATTCTAATGTCCTGGGGCTCAGTCAAAGTATGTGCCACTAGGAGAAATGAGACTTTGGGAGACAATATCGGAAGTTTAAGAGAGCACAGCCTGGGCACACACTATCTCTCAAAGGGACAGTGGCAGTATCTGGGTGACCAGGAATGAGTTTCTGTAGGGACGACTATAAATAGGTCTTTTAAAGGCAAACTTTAAATCCTTTGATTTCATCTTCTCAAAGGTCAGAAAAGGGTTTGTTGTCTCAAAGTAATAATGGCATGCCAAGACGTAGCACAACTTGATCTAACACATAGTAAAGGGGTTCTTCTTTTTATTTTATACCAGATGGGCTGAAAGTGTTCTCTTTCAGACAATCTACAAAACTTCTGTCCTTCTGTTGTCTTCAAACAAGACATGCCAGGTCTGGACATTGCCATTGCTCGGTAGCGTGAAGAAAGCACCCTCGCCTGCATTTCAGCCATAACTCCAGAACAGTGAAGAAGTGCGAAGTCTCAAGCTACAAACACCCACAGCGAAGGGGTTCCTCAAAAGTTGGAATTCTGAGCAACCAAAGCCAGAGTTAGAGTTAACAAATCAGAATTTTAATGAGCCAATCAGACACATCACAGACACTGCCCACGCTGCATAGCTGCTTGGGTGGCAAATCGAGAATGTCAACCCAGTTTGGGTCACAGGAGCCACGGGACTAGAATTCTTTTTTTCAAGGCCCAATAACCATTAATGGTCAAAGACAACATAAAAAAGCCCAGTAAGAAAAAACAAAACAAAAAACAAACAAACAACCAGAGTTCAGTCTTAGGGTTTTGAAGATTTGTGATCACTGGTAGTCACTGAAAACATCTTAAACCCAGTTGTGGGAGAGGGAAGACCCCTAGCAGGGAGAAAGCAATAGTCATTCTGGGGCAGGTTAAACAGCAAAGACTGCAACTAAGATATTCTTTAAAAAATTTTTATTTATTAATTTAGTTAATTGTGTGTATATATACATATGGAGGTCAGAGGCAACACTGGGGAATCTATTTTTTCCTCTTTTTCCACCTTTTCATGAGTTCTAGGGATTGAACACAGGTTACCAGGTTGAGGAAGGCAGTGCTTTACCTTCTGGGCCATCTCAAGAGTTCTAAGATGTCTTGGCAAAGAAAACAAAAGCAGAGAGTAGCCTCCAGGGGGAGCTGGGCCACCAAGGCACTGTTGGGGCTGGCTAAGAAACAGGGGTGATTGCAGCCAACTGTGAGAAGCTTGGGAAGGAGTGAAACTTAAGAAACAAGTTTGAGAGACCGATGGGACCATGCCCCCTACACCTCCAACGCCTCTGTCCATCCAACCAATCACAGAATCCCATTGCTCGAGTGGGGTGGGGTGTAAGCTCTAAGACCACCCTGCCGACCTTCCAAAACACTGATGCTGAAGGAATCTGTTTCCTGTGAGAGCACAGACACTGTCACAGGTTGTGTAAGGACATCTTAGCTCATGATGCACCAATTCTGATAGAGGTTCCAGAACATTCTACAGCCTAAGGATGTCCCGGAGGCATTGTAGTTTACATACATCTGAAGTGTTCTTTGGATGACCTCACCTAATCCTGCCTTTTTTAAGAGCCTGACCCTGGTGTTCCTGATTCCTGAGGATGTCCAAGTACTAGAAAGGAAGCTAGTGATAAGGTTTGTTTCCAATTGGGTTGGACGTGGAAAGATCTTTACGTTGCCTATTTTATTTTGATGGCTTCTCTTTTTCTAAGGGTTTTGTGCAGTTTAAGAGAAAAAGTAGCGTGGTTTATTAGTGAAGAAGTTAAAAATGCGTTTCACTTAAATGAATGGCTAGCTGTACGATTTATAGATAGCATGCTGTGCCTTTTGACCTTGCGACCCCAGAGCTCATGCCCAGCCGAGTTGGCTTACAACCAGGCAACAGCACTGTGCCCTACGCTGTAAAGAGAGAGTCCCTTCCGTGGTATACCATCAGCTCTTCTCCTGATCAGGTGGGTGAGTGCTGGCCACTGCACGGTCAGGTGGCCCAGGGGAGCCCTGACCTCTTGTTCTTCAGGCTGTAGAAGGAACTGGCGACCAGTGGCTGTCATCAGGAGGAAGCCTGTAGACCCAGACAGAGGACAGATAGAGTGGGCAAAGACCAAAATACACAACAGTGACTCTCTAGAAGGGCTGTGCTGCTTGTGAAGATACAAAGCTAGTCATTGTGGAGGGAACTTTCCTTTGATGATAAAATGATAAGACAACAAGGGGCCTTGAAGCCCTTCCGCCCAGCCCAGCAATCCTATGTTAGATGCCGCCACCCCTCCCCCATGCTTTTATCTTTTCTCCCCGCCCACAGCATTCTCTTTCATTCAGGCTTTGTCGGCCCCACCTCAATCCTCCATTCTTGTCCATACATGGATGCTCTCCTGGACTACACACACTCCTTTCTGTTTTCTTCCCAGCAGCCATCTGTCTTCTCGACCACTTCCTTTCTTCCCTCAGCCACAGCGGTTTCTCTTATCAGGCTCCCACTGAATATTTTCCACTCTTAATTCTAGGCTTCCCTCCAACCACGCAATCTCTTTGATTTTTCCTGAGTTGGTCCTCTCTGCTCAGCCCCCTTCACTCTCGGGGATGACTCTATTTTCTTCTAAGCGGTGAGGGTACAGTTACCCTGGTAACTCATCCAAAGGGTGTGGCGATACTCGGAAGTGCTGGTGCTGACTAAAGTATCCTGAAGGTGGATGAGCTTTGGTTCCCTGAAGTCCAGAGATGAGGGCAAGCCATTAGATGGTCTCTGAGCATCTCCGTGAGGGACACTGAGGAAGTCCTTATCTTGGACGGATGCATGAGAAGTCAGTTGTGGCACTGGCTTAGCTCATTCTTTGAGCATTACATTTGACTTCCCCAGAATTTTTTGTCTAATCCCATTGTTTTTGCTACATTCCCTTAGTATATATAATATATTATATATCAAATATATCATTGTACATTATAACATGTAACTATATATTATATTCACTTCAATATATATTATAAATGTACTACATATATATAGTATATATTCCATATGAAATATATACATATATATATACTAAGTATATACTCTCTATATATACTAAGGAGATGTAGTAAAAGCAATGGAGATATATATATATATATATATATATATACACACACACACACAATTTGTGTGTGTATATGTATATACACACATATGTGTATATGTGTATATACACACACATATGTGTGTGTAAAAACTGATAAAATGCCTAGTAAAAATGCCTAGTGACATATGATATCTCTATCTATCTATCTATCTATCTATCTATCTATCTATCTATCTATTTCTCTCTCTCTCTCTCTCTCTATATATATATATATATATAATTTATCTCATGGTATGTATTAGGAATCAATCTGAGGCTACACACCTGGATTCCTATTATGATATATAAAAATACCTAGTGACATACATAATACACACACACACACATACACACACATACACACACATACACACAATGGTGGTTGTTAGGAAGCAACCCAAGGCTGTACACCTGGGTTCCTATTTCTTGCTTTATCTTTGATTTCTCTCTGCATCTTGGGTCCCATTTCTGTGTACACAGAGGTTCGGCACGTCAGGAGCTAGAGCATGCAGTGGCTGAACGTGAAATAGGGGGAGAGCAGAGAGGGTGAACGGTAGACTAGGAGAAGCTTCTATCATCCAGGATATAAAACCGATCAGTTGATGCGATACCTGGGCTGGTCCCTAGACTAGTAGTCATTAAAGGTTAGGCAGGTTTCAGCAAAGGGCCCTGTTTCACTCACCAGTTGCTGGGCTCCACCTGCAGAGGTGGATGTGACTTGGAGACCATAGCATGTACCACTCTTAACAAGTATTCTGAAGTTGCAACTTTCCCCAGGGACCTCAATGAGAGAGCAGCTACGGATAGAACAGTTGTGCAGTACAAGGCTTCAAGCCTCATGCCCAAGTTCTAACCAGGCCCAATCCTGCTTAGCTTCCAAGATTATTCAGCTTAGTATGGGCCACAGACAAAAGCTCATTTCTCTAAATGAACATAATATTGACTCTCAGGTGAGCACACCAGTGCCTATCTGTGAACACAGACAATAGTAACAACAACAAAACAGATCTATCCTTTCTTCATCAGAGTGTCATTATGTAGCCATAAATGACTTGAAAGCCACAACGTAGACCAGATTGGCCTCACACTCACAAAGATCTCCTTGCTTCTGTCTCCCAAATACTGGGATTAAAGGACTGTATCACAACATCTGGTTAGAATATCTTAACAATTACTGCTTTATAATGCCCACAACATCGGGTCACGTTCCTGATGGGTCAACATGGGCCAAGCAAAAGGAAAACAACTGGGTTTGTGAATGTTCTGACCACCTGTGGAGACTGAGGAACTCTTACTGCTAACATGTGTAGGTGAGGCTCAGAAGATAACCCCCCATTCCTAAGAGAAGGCTGTCTGTCCCTTCTCTTAATGAAGGTGAAAGCTATTGGTCCTTCATTATCTTCTATGGTAACTAAGAGAGAGGAAGAGGATATAAAGGAAAATGCCCCTTAGTCTCATAAAATCATTGTTAACTTTGTAAACAAATGGCAGATAGCCTCACTCACATGTACATACACACATACATATCTCTATCTATACCAATATCTATCTTCCTATAATTATTTTCTTCTCTCTTAAGTTTTAATGCAGAAAGCATTTATTTCCTTGAAGGTTTTTTCCCTTGGTGTTTTTTTTTTTTTCCCACCCAGCAAGTGGGAGCCACATTTGAGTTGAGAAGCCACCGGGTGCAGAGGAAGCCCTTACAGATATTTGGTGAGTGTCCAAAAGAAAGGATCAGAATATACTCTGGGAGCTGAGCAAAGCAGAATGGGTTCTTGTTGATTTCTTTGTTAGTCCCAAAATAGATCTGTGTTTATTCGCTGGGAAAAAAAATAGTTCTAGCATGATTCAAAGGCTCAGACACTAAGTGGTACATTTTCCAAGTGCTGTATAGCTCTGTGGCTTCCATTAACATCTGTAGGAGTTTAACCCTCCACGAGGCTAGGGAAATACAGTCTGCTCAGAGACCAAGAATATTTTGGCAGTGTGGAATGAGATGAAAACATCGGCACAGAGACTAACAGCAGGGAGTCTCTTAGACTGAGGAGGGGGAAGGAGACCTTGTCATCTCTACTGATAAAGCTAATGGGAGTTTCTCGGTGGCTCCAGTTACTCATGAACACGCTGTTGACAGTAATTCTTGTCCACCCCCCAACCCTCAATGTGGTCTGTGAGTCAGCTCTCCTTGTCATTTAAAACAATAATGGGCCTTTTGTCTGGTGAACCTATTGATTTTTAAGAAAGATCAGATTGCTGGGTGTGGCCACATATGCCTGTAAGCACTGTGCTGTGGGCCAGAGAGGGAGGGCTGTTGGATCTTACTGACCACCAGTCTAGCTCTGGGTTCATTGAGAGACCCTGATCAAAAGAATAAGGTAGAGAGTGATAGAGAGCACCAGACATCCTCCTCTGACACACATGCACATACACATGAGCATACATGTGCACACATGCATGTGTATAAACTGCACATTACACAGTCACACAGTTCTATCTATCTATCATCTACCTCTCTGTCTATATTCATATGCCACCTCTCAAGCCAAGCGCCGAGGCGTCTTTTCTTCCACAGACTCAAAGCAAAGTATTTATCTTATGCCATTTTTGAAAAATATGAAATGAATAATGTCAGACTGGTTCTGCTGATTTGTAAAGAGAACGTTCACCTTGTAAAGCTGGGCTGAGGCCTTTGGGTACAGGGAAGGAAAGAAACAGAGCTGAGAGCCCAAGGAGTCAAATCGTATTTACTCTGAGGTGCGTACAGAAACTTGGAACCCATTGGCAGCAGATGTGATGACATCTGCCCCAAGCAATTGCTTTTCATGACAACTGGGAAGGGACTGATATCCACCTGGAAACATCCAAGACTTAAAAACTACATAATAATTAGCACAACCTTTCAACCTACTTTATTTCATTTAATTCTTACCAAAAAAAAGGCCAGCAGAAGTGTTGGGTTTTCCTTCTATGGATCAGAGGAAAGGCTAGGGACACCAATTCTGAACATTCAGCTCACATGACTTTAATCTCTATGAGTTTCTCTCCATGGACTTCCCAGGCATAATTCTACTTATCTTTAGAATCCTACAAATTTTACAATGATTCTCCCTTGGCTGGTAAGAACATTGAAGGTTACAGACATGAGGAAACTTATCCACTTAATTGTCAACACAAGCAGCCTAGACTTGAAACTGATATGCAGGGTTATTTCACTGGAGAGCAGAAAACCTGAACTCTTATCTTGCATTATGTGTCTCGTGTCCCCTCTCACATTACTCTGGTATTAGTCTGTTGCTGTGACAAACACCATGACTCTAAGCAGTTTAGATGAGGGACGTATTTGTTTGGCTTATGCTTCCGTGTCACAGGCCATCCTGGAGGGAAGGCAGCAAGAACTTGAAGCAGATACCATGCGGTAATACTAATGGCTGGTTCACTATTAGGACCATGCCTTCTTCTATAGCCCACAACCACCTGTCTAGGGAATGGTGCCGCCCACAGTGGGCTGGGCAATCCTATATCAATCATCAATCAAGACAGTCTCTTACAAACTTGCCCATAGGCCAATCTGATTTGGGTAATTTCTCAAGTTGAGGTTTCTCTTCTTTATCAAGTTGGCAGTGAAGACTAACCAGGACACAGATCTACTCTGCCTGCTCACCATAACCCTTCCTCACATGCCAGTACCACAGCTAAGAAATGTGGCCTTCCTTTCCTCTCCAGCCTCAACACCCTGCTCAGCTCTATGTCCTGTCACTGGCATCTGGGACATTTCTATTTCTTGACAGAGTCTAAGACACCAGGGATGCCCTTAGGAAGGGTTTTAGAAATGACAATATAATTATCTGGAGATGGTCTCATTCTGCTCTGTGATGTTCATGTATCTCCTTCCTATAACTTTTGCTTCTTTTTATATAATCTGAATAGCTTTACTCATGTCTAGCTTCATTCTCAGGATCTCAAAGATACATGATTCAGGTATCCCAGAAACTACCAATTAGCTTTCATAATTAGCAGGCATCAGAAGAAGTTTCATTTTAATAATAACAATAATATATCATTATTAATTATTATTATTAATATATTATTATCATTATTATTTTATCTTTCAAGACAGGGTTTTTCCATGTAACCCTGGCTGTCCTCAAACCCTCACTCTGTAGATCTTGAACACACAGAGATCTGTCTGCCTCTGCCTCTCAAGTGCTGGGATTAAAAGGTATATGCCACCTGATTCTCACCTGTTCTAAATAACGGGAAGCTTCCTAATTTTAAGTTTATAATATCGAGGTTGGTTTAAGTGTCCCATGAGTGGATCTAGTCACACCAAACACAGGTTTCACTTCAGTGTCAGGTTCTTGGTGTGGAAGTCATTTTTATAAATGAGAGTGCACGCGTCTCAGAGGTGGCTCAGCTGGGAGTAATGTCCAGAAAGATGAATGTAGACTAGTTTCCTTCGAGCTGACAAACTAAGAATTCCTGGGAAGGGCAGGGGAGGAGCAGAAGCAGGAACATAAGTTTTTGGATGAAATCAAGGAAATGTTCCCTTTGTCAAAATAAACTAATAAATACCTTGGTTAATTATCCGCTCTGTGTCCATGTACAATGCCTGCTACAATCTGCACTACATTAAGATATGGTGCTTCATCCTCAAGAGCTCAGTGTTGGGCCTGGTGTAGCTCAGTGGTGAAGCATATGCCCAGCACATGTAAGGCCGTGAATTTAGCCTCTAGCACTGCCAAAGAAGGGGAGATGCATGGAGGATTAATTGATTCCTCAGAAATAGGAGTCATATGGAAACCAAACATTCTCTTATACTATAGTATTCAAAGCCTGTTATCTCCAAACAGGTTTTTTTTAATTTCAGCAGATACAAATCTGAATGCTAAATTTCGAGCCTTATTTCTGGGGGTTTTCCTCCTCATTAAAAGAGTATTTTAAGAAAATTACTAGATGGGTGAATTTTTTTTTTTTCTGAAAGAAAGGATCTTCAGATATTACATTGGTCAAGGCCATGACATCTGAACAGTATGCCAAGGTGATGCCGGTAACTGGCTTCTACGCGGAATGAAGAAGGATAAAATCATCTGCCATCCCCCAGGGACAGCGGTCCCCAAGGGTAAGTCCTGTGTATGACAAACTCTGAGGAAGATCTTAAGTGAAGTTTCCTGGCCCATCAGCTCAGAAAATCCTAAGTCCCCATCCTTCCTTCGGAGAATAATGTCTCTTGGGATGTGAAGAGGCCCGGAGCATCTTAGATTCCAGCGATCCCTGATCGCAGACCACTGCATCCCATTAACATCCACAGAAAAATTCTTTCAGAACCTCATCATGCAACATGGAGGTCATGAGCCAGGCTGAGGCAAGCGATCACAGGTCAGAGTAGACATCATGGGAGACACCGAAGCACGAGTCAGTCACATCTCTCTTCAGCGGCAGTGGATATCGGGCCAACCACCCTCTTAGAATCTCAGCTCCCAACTTTTAAGAGGCAACATATCATCAAGTGATTTATTATAGTACAGTCACTACACTGACAATCAACATCTGGGGAGTGGGCCGAATATTACCAAAATATAACATGTTCAAGGAATTAAAATATATTTTTAAAAAGTAGAAATAAATGTTTCTGGTGCATGTTTGTGTATGTTAAATACAGGGTCTTACGATGTAGCCTTGGCTGGCCTAGAACTTACTATGAAGATAAGGCTAGCCTTTGAATCATATAACTTCATCTGCCTCTGTCTCCCAAGTTCTGGGATTAAAATGTTTATTGTTATATATGTATACACACACATATATATGTATGTATATATATGTATATATACATAATACATATATATGATGTATTTATTTTTTTTAATGTAGACAAGTGTTTTGCCTGTATGTGGTCTGTGTATCAACATGTGTGTCTGGTACCTGTGGAAGCTAGAAGCCAGTGACCAATCCTCTAGGATAGGCATTACAGATGGCCAGGAACCAGTATGTGGGTGCTGGGACTTGAACCTGGGTCTTCTGGAAGAGCAGCCAGTGCTGTTAACCATCTCTCATAGGAAAAGCTATCGATATATTGAAACTCCAGAAATGACCAAAAATACTTTACCTGAATGGTGAGATTTAAGGTTCATCTAGGGGGCCTTTGCTTTCAAATCTAAAAATTGGGATTATACATGATGTGGGGGGTTGGGAAGGAGAACACATTCACATACGTGAATGCATCATATATATAATCACAAAGGAAGGAGAAGACAGTGAGACGCTCCTGGCATCTGTACTTCTAAATACAAATGATGCTCTCAGTTGATGTTGGTGCGGATGGTCCAAGGACTCTATTTTGAGACTGGCGACAGGAGTTACCATTAAGTCTACTCCATAAAAACAGTGGTGCGTAGCCATTGCTGCTACTTCTATGTTAAGTGACACGCTCCTGATATCCAGATCCAGTTGGTGACAAAGAGGAAGAAGCATACATTGAAAGTCACCTGGAGTCTAGTTAGGAGTGTCTAGTGTGTCTACAGAGACTTCACATTCTGCAAGGAAGTCAAGACAAACACCATCTAGAGAGATATTTTCATTGCTTCAAAAAAACCCTGCAAGACAGTGATTAAGGCAGCTTGTTAAATGCCAGAGACCCTGAGGATAGTCAAGTTGTTGTTACTATTATTTATTACTGTTATTAATATCATCATCATCATCATCATCATCATCATCATCATCATCATCATCATCATTTTAGACAGGGTCCTGTGGTCTTATATACCCCAGGTTGGCTTCAACCCGAGGATGACCTTGAATTTCTGATCCTCTGTTTTATTCCTCCAAGTGCTGGAATTCCAGGCAAGTAGTATCGTTCGTTACTAACCAGGCTCCATCCCGTACTCAAGTATTACTAGAATTCAGGTGAGCTAGAGGAACAAAGACATACAGCTTAAAGCACTACAAAGATGGCAAAGGGACAAGAAATTCTGCACCCCACCAGATTCCTGTGGACATAGGCCACTGTAAAGATGGTTTCTCTCCTCGGCTATCAACAACCACCCTGAAATGAAATGGAGACCCTTAAAAAATTCAATCACGAATACAGCGCAACCAACCTGTCCAAAGCTATCACTAGGCACTTATGGTAATAAAAATGAAGTGAGGAATGAACAGTTTGCAGGACAGTGCTGTAGCCAAACCCTCGGCTTTGGATGCTAAGTTTGATCGGCGACAGATCTTTTAAAGGCAACGCTCGTTTAGATCCCCGCTTCTTCTACTAACCCCGAAGGACCTACAGACAGACACTTGGTCAACTGGAAAGGAACAAAAGAAATTCAAGAAACGGGCTATATCTGCTCACAGAGACTGGAAAATAGACAGAGGCTTCCTATGAGGTAGTCTGGAACAAAGAAGGCTGCTGCTGTCCCTGCTTTGTCTCCTCCCTGTGGATACTAGGGATGAGATCTTACCCATCAGGGATGCTCTGCACACTCCCCGCCTCAAGCAAGCATTAAATTCGATTTATGGTGTGATTTATTTTATTATTGCAGAAGCAGAAAGCTATCATGACCAACATCTCGAAAATAAGAATGCTAACATCCCAGCTGAGCTTATCTTTTGTGCAATTTATTCTGGCTTTTCTCCCCATGAATGGACACACACACACGCACACACACACACACACACACACACACACACACACACTATTGACATAGCACATTACTAATTTCTGTATTTTCCTCATATTGTCTTTTCTAGCAGTCCATCCTACTGATCTTTAATGTTGCATTCCACTGGCATCTTGCTGATCTATAAGTGCTATAAGCAGAATTTTTACACACTCAGTGTTCCCTCTTCTGATTAGTTGCCTTTGGGTAGACACTTAGGTTTTGTGGCTTGAGTCATAGTACTCAGTTCAAAGTCTCTGAATTATATACATACAAGAGAATGACCTCTTTACTTCAATAAAATATATCAACATGTTATAGAATGAAAAGTCATAACATGGAAATTAATTCACTTAATCTGTATATATTAATAACTTTTCTTCCCTAGGTGCCTATGGAATTGAAACATTTGGCGAATGCATCATTGAAAGCACCAGATATACAAAGAGAGCAAGTATGTATATAAACACATACTGTATTGCACATATTGATGTACCATGTTCATGTATGCATTTGTGCTGGAGATTTTTTGTTTGTTTTCTGTTCTGTTCTGAGTCTGAGTCTTAACATTGGGCTGGCCTGGAACTCACTATGCAAACCTAGCTGGCCTCAAAACCACGGAAATCCCCCTGCCTCTGCCCCTGATCTTCCTCAGAGTGTTGGGATTAAAGGTACGTACAATCACAGGCTACCCTGTCCTGGGGATAGAATCCAGGCCCTTGAGTCTGCTAGTCAAACACTCCACCTGTGAGGTCCCTCCTAGATCATCTTGTGTTCTTGACACAAATATCTTTTCCAAATGACTTTTACCCCTTTCCTATTGTTCATGGGAAGATGTTTTGAGAAATGTAATATCACATGAACTGATCTGGGGGAAATGCCAGAAAAATCTAATCACTAGTTCAGGAATAATTGAATCTATACATTGAGAGTTTAATAGGTAAGAGAACTGGCATTTGAAATCAACAGGATAAGGGGACACATTTACCATGATTGTGACTAAAGCCAGTGACTGTGGTGACATATGAAGCTATATGAGGGTTGGCAAGATAGCCCAATGGGTAAGGTCACTTACAATCTGATCTTACATTCGTGAGTTTGATTCCTAGGGTCCATATAGAGGAGAGAAAGGACTCCAAAAAATTATCACTTAACCTACACACGTGTGTGTACACATATCATGCATTCACACAGCAACACAACTATTATTTTTAAAAAATTCAGCACGAAATAAAACTAGAAAGCAGACACATGAAAACAAAGATGGATTTTTTTTTTTTATAGTTTTGAATCAGGGAATTCTATATTTGTTTTAATTTATTTTATTTTTTTTTAATTTTAGGTGCATTGGTGTTTTGCCTGCATGCAATGTCTTTGTGAGGGGGTTGGATCCCCTGGAACTGGAGTCACAGACAGTTCTGAGCTACTACATAGGTGCTGGGAACTGAGCCTGAGTCCTCTGAAAGAGCAGCCCGTGCTCTAAACTGTTGAGCCATTTCTCTAGCCCTGCATCAGGGATGTCTAATTAGGGGCTAAGTCCAGAGTTCATACAGAATTCAGTTTACAGCTTGTGCATGGAAAAACATAACATTCTTATATAGCCCACAGAATGGGTTAAGAAAGAACAAAGGGGAGAAAAAAGACCATGCAACTCATAACTAGAGGCTGCAATCCACACAGTACAATCCACACAGTACTATTTCTCATAGACTGATCCAGGGAAGAGTAACAGGCGGAGGGTAGAAATTAGTGAAACATGGATTCTTATATTTGAAATGCTTGTATACAAAACCTATGGAATATTTCTCCCACCCCTAAACTAATAGAGCTTAAAACACTAATAATCACCAAGAGAAAGATGACTGTGTCTCATTATAAGAAATATCAAACTATTTGCTAACCAGTATGACTGGAAATTTAACTGCGCCGAACCATTCAGAGTTTGAAAATACATACACAAAGACACACACACACACACACACACACACACACACACACACACACACACACACACACATACACACGGTGAGCAGAGCCTCATGTTTCTTGCCCTAGGCCAAAGGAACTGTTCCCACTTACTGATTCTAGATGCTTATTCTCCTGGAAAATACTGGTGGTTTGAACTATACAGAATTTATCTTCTGACCCTCAGGGCCCTCACCCTTTATGCGGTCTCTGTTGCTTCACATTTCTTAGCCCTGTTGGTCCGGCGTCTCTTGTCGAATAGTTTCATGATTGTTCTTTGGAATAACTGAAGACCATCTATTATTTTTCGGTCCCTATCAATAACAGACGCAGCACCTTATGCACATAAGAAAAGTATCTTCCAAGTTTCCTGTACACTCGCAGGTGCTCAAATGTCTCATGGATTTCATGGAAATGAAATTGACACAGAAGGAGACATGCTTAATCTCTTCACCTGAATTTAGTATAAGAAAGATTTATGTGACTACTTTCTGGGGAAATGGCACTTTGGTTGAGTTTTCATGAAGATAAGTATGAACATATGCAGGAGGAAGGGTATTCAATTTAGAAAAGAAAATGAAATTTGCCTACAAAGAGGGTTTTCTACTTTTTGCTTGGCTAACTGTCCTGATGGAGGACGTTAGACTTCATCCCAGGAACATAGGGTCAGAGCCAAAGGGAAGTGTGTGTGTTTTTTTATTTTTTTATTTTATTTTTTTAGTTTTGTCAACTTGACACAGCATGAGTCTTCTGATAAGAGGGACTCCAGTTGAAAAAAAATACCTCCATGGTATTGCTTGTTGGCAAGCCTATGAGTGCATTTTCTTTATTAATGATGACTGTGGGAGGTCTCAGCCCACTGTGGGCGGTGCCACCCCTTAGGCAGGCGGTCCGGGTTTATATGTAAGAGCGAGGTAAGCAAAGCCATGGAGAACAAGCTGGTAAGTACCATTGTTTTCACAGCCTCTGCTTCAGTCCTGGCATCTAGGGTCCTGCTATGAGATGGAAGATGGTTAAGTTGGTAGAAGCCCTTGATACACAAGTGTGAGTTGAGCGCTCCCCCCCAACCCCCAGTTTAAATCCTGAGAGGCCATATACAAAGGCAGGGAATGTAAAAGGAGAGTCTGGAATCCCAGTGCTCCTGCTGATGTGGCAGGTGGAAGCAGAAACATCCTTAGAAGCTGACAGGCCAGCCAGTCGTCTGTGCAAGGGAGAAAGGGATTGAGGACACCCTGGATTAAGACAGCCTTGGGTTTGCACTCCAGCTCAGAAACACATTAACAAATTGCTCAGGACTGGAGACTTAATGTTTAAGAGCCGCAGGCTCTTCTTAACAGTTGCGCATACTTCTTCCGGTTTGTCCTTTTTTTAACCTTACTTTTTGGTCTGCCATGTAGAAGTGTTACATTTGATGTTAAATAAGAACATGTTACTCACGTCACGCAGCTGAGTCACCTCTATAGGATATTATACTCAAAGGGCTTCATACAGAACAGAGACCCTGCATTTGGAAACTTCCAGGTCATATCAGGAAGGTAATACAGTAAATTTTCTTTGTTACCCTGGAGTCCCTGATAAGAGGACTCCAGTTGAAAAACAAACCTCCATTGTATTGCTTGTTGCTCTTTATTAATGATGACTGTGGGAGGTCTCAGCCCACTGTGAGAGGTGCCACCCCCTAGGCAGGCGCTCCAGGTTTATATAAAAGAGCATGTGAGATGTTGTAATTTTTATTTTACTGAAATTTATCCTTAAAAAAAGATGTACAGACTTCAAAAGCCACATAAGAAACTAATTCACATTAGACTCATCCGGGCCAGGTAGGCCCAATATGCCTGATACACAGACATGCACAGGATGTGTTGACCCTACTGGTAATGAGAGTGGAAAGTCAGATACTCATTAACTGCTGAAGGGTGGCGAATTGGTGGACACTGGCTTTGAAAACAGATAAGGGCTGAAGAGGTAGCTCAATGGGTAAGAGCATTTGCCACACAAGCATGGGGATCTCAGTTCAAAGTCCCAGCATATGCATCAAAAGCTAGTTGGTGTCTTTGCATTTGGTTGTGTGGGGTGGAGACAAGGGGATTGTTGGGGCTTGCTAGCCAGCCAGCCTAGGCAAGAGACCTGTAAACCTCAGGTTCACTGAAAAACCAGGCTTCGAAGGAATAAGGCATAAGGTGGTTATAAAGCAGGATACCCAATGTCTCATATACACACACACACATACACACAAATACATACACGCACACAGACACATACATACACACATGCACAGAATACACACACACAGACACATATATGCAGAAGTACACAGCACAGATACAGAGACACACAGAGACATACACACACAGAGGTACTTAACACAGATACATACAGAGACACACAAAGAGACATATATACACAGAGGTACTTAACACAAATACATGCAGAGACACACACCAACAGACATATACACACATGTACACATACACAGTTACACACACAACACACACATATGCACACACAGATACATCACACACCAACACAGATACATCACATACACAGGCACACTCACACACACACACTTATATACACACAGGCATATACACATGCACACAGGCAAACACAGATACACACATACAGATACACATGTACACATAAAGATACACACACAGACACACAAACAAATACACACACAAGGTACACAACACAGATACATAGATACACAAACAGACATATACATAGACATACATGCACACACACAGATACATACATGCACACACACAGACACACACACCATAAACACAGGCATGCACACAGGCACACAGACTAACACAGATACATACACATATACAGACACACATGCACACATAAAGATACACACACAGACATGCACACATACACACAGAAGTACACATACACAGATACATACAGAGACACACAAGCATACACATACAGACACACACACTCCCAGGACAAGTGTGCACCACCCCCAAAGATCTCCATCTCCCTCCTGCTCCAGTGTGAACTTGAACTTGTGGTGACCACTGAGCGAGTGGAAATAAGGTGACTCATGAGAGAAGCAGAAAAGAGGGCGAACACCACCCCTCGCAGCTGAACAGCACAGCTGCTCCCAGAAGGCAAGGAGAGCAAAGCATGATGGGTACAGACTGCTCATGGTTCCACAAGGCTTTTCACAGCTATTTGAACTTCACCCTTTCCTGTAAGCCATGATCCCATGAACTCAACGTGAAGAACTGGGAAAACAGATTGCATTCTGCAAGATGTCTATCCATTCAGACAGCCTGATCCCACTGACTTCAGGAGGGGTACAAAGACCTCCAGTGTTGCGACTCTGGTAGGCAACTCACACACACACACACACACACACACACACACACACACACACACACAAATATTCACGACAGTAATGAGCAAAGGTTGGTCAGGAAGGGCTGTTTGATGTCTCAAAGACATTCGCGAAGGACTGCGTCTAGAATCATCTTTTTTTTTTTTTTTTCAAACGCACATACACACACAATTCTTTTCATTACATAAAAATCCCAATCCTTAACTCTTGGCTCACAATCAGTGCCTCTCATAAAAACCGACTCAAAAATAACTCGGCTCTCTGAATGCAAGTGACTGTTAAAAGCCACCTTAATTCTTTCTGAATACAAAGAAACAGGGGAAAGGATATAAAAATACCCGTTGTTTGAGTTGGAGTGAGGCTGAGGGGGACGTAAAAGGCTTACACCGCAACTGTTCGCCCTTCCAATTGCACCAGGATGATAGGAGAAAGTTCTCAAGAGCAAGGGTCTCTAGACAAGTCTCACGGCACGTGGAGAATTGGAGGGGAAATAGCAAGAAAATGACAGGCGAGAAAGTGGGAGAGGAGAAAAGGCGTGGTCTGGTCATCAAGCATCTCCCTAGGAAGGACTGGAAGTGGCAGCCACTGTGCTGCAGTTACACAGCTGACAGTAAGGGATTCACTATTGATGTATGTCAGCTGTGAGTGGTACCCAGAGGGCTGGATGTGGGGCTTGCTATAGACAAAGCATTACGGTAAAGAGAGTCAAAGGTACATTATGCTTTGTCAATTATGATTAGGGATGGACCAGGCAAGAAGGTGATCTTGTCTGTCTGTCTGTCTATCTGTCTATCCTGACTGTCTGTCTGTCTGTCTGTCCTGTCTGTCCGTCTGTCTGTCTATCCTGACTGTCTGTCTGTCTATCTTGTCTGTCCGTCTGTCTGTCTATCCTGACTGTCTGTCTGTCTGTCTGTCCGTCTGTCTGTCTATCCTGTCTGTCTGTCTGTCTGTCTGTCTGTCTGTCTGTCTGTCTATCCTGTCTGTCTGTCTGTCTATCCTGTCTATCTCCTGACCAAATGTGTGAGTGTAGGCAGTTAGCTCTGGGGCTCAGAGGATGGCTAGATGCATGCTTCTGAGAAGGGCTTGATTTTTGTTTATTTAATTAGTGCAGCGGACTGGTCATTTGTCACCCCGACATAAACTAGAGTCATCTGGAAAGACAGAACCTCAATTGAGAGATTGCCTGTGGGGAAATTTGTGGGACACTTTCCTGATTAACGGTATCACCCCTGGGCAGGTAGTCCAGGGTGGGATAAGTAAGCCAGCTGCATGAGCCCTGGAGAGCAAACCAGTACGCAACGTTCCCCCATTGTTTCTGCTTCAGTGTCTGCTTCTAGGTTCCTGCCCTGTTTGAGATCCTGCCTTGGCCTCCCTTAATGATGGACTGTGGTCCTTCTCACCAAATGTTGCTTTTGGTCGTGGTCTTTATTATCAGTGATAGAAAGCAAGTTAGGGCAAGCAGGGATGGGACATAGGGGACTAGGAGGAATCACAATGATGTAGTCAAAAAAGAGTCATGACTTCAAAGGCCTGTGCTTTGAAGCCTCCAGACAAGGCAAAGCTGATCACTGTTGTGGGTACCAGCAACGTGGGAGACATCTGATGTTACAGTTCAGGAAGATGGTCTGACCGCACGTTAGTCTTATCATGATCAAAGATACAGGAAGACGGGCACACAGGAAGAGAAACTTCAGTGTGAGGAATCCAGCTGAGGCACGAGCTCTGTCTCCAGCATGGCCACCGCAGACAGAAAACATGGAGCCCTGCAGTGTCTAGACAAGGGCAGAGATATGATGGTGTGCTCCCACCAACCCCCATTTGGGTTCCCTGTATCCTTCCACGCTTTATCGGGGTTACTGACCTGGTGGGGCTCCAGGAAGAATAATTTAGCTCCAATTATTAGACTACTCTCCAAGTTTCAGAGAAAAAAAAAATCCCCAAATTCAAATGTGTAAAGTCGGACCATGATACACAGAGGGCACAGAGGTCGGCCTCAACCGTTTTTTTCCTGCGAGCAACTAGAGTTTATATCATGGCCAGGACAGGGCCTGCATCTCCCAGTTCAAGGGAAAACCAGGAGCACAGACGTTTCTGTCTAAGAGATCTATGGAAGGGTTCTGACTGAGAAGGTTCTGTCCTGAGACAATCGTCAGGAAAAAAAAAAAAAAAGGTGGAGAGAGCAGAGTCCTTGGTTCCTCTGCCTTCCACATTCCCCTCCCCCGAATCTGCCAATAACCAGTAAATAACTCCCCAGATGCATGCTCATGGCAGCCACCCAGAATGTACATCTGCTGTGTTCACGGGACTCATTTTGACAGAGGATTGCCAAAGACGGAATTATTCACCCCAGTGAATTGTTCACAGTCATACGGAGCTCCATCCAGGGGCAGAAGCATGTGGGAAGGTCCCTCTGTGAGGTGAGAAAATAAAACCACACTTTGTTTGTATTATTTGCATCCGGACTTGCTTTTACCGAGATGCTTAGCAACGATTGGCCAGGTCAAAGCGCTCTGCTCAGTTCCACCTGAACATCAGAGTCTCAGGCTTCAGGAGGAAACATGGGCTAAGATAAGGAAATAGCCACCGACCACCACTGAAGTCCTCAAAGAAGGTGAATGAGACCCAGGGACCTTAAGAGAGGACTGAGCAGCTGCAGAGGGTGGAGGATGAACTGCTAGCATCCTCAGGGCCTCATGGGATTGTCCTAGAAGTGTGTGTGTGTGTGTGTGTGTGTGTGTGTGTGTGTATAGAAGTATGTCTCTAGAGTTTCAAAGTTGGTTTCTAATAAGGTTTCTAATAAAACCAAGAGGTCAATTGACAACACATGAAAGGTCTTCCAAAATGCATTTAAGATTAAAAGTGTGTCCTTCCCATGTCAAGGTAAAATATGGATGCATTACGGTCATTGAGTTCTTCTCCTGCTCATCTGAATTGTGAATTATGACTAGTCGCACATTTTAAAGGAAGTCTGAAAAGGACACTTCTCATAATAAAGTCCTACCTAAAGCTTTGCTTTTTGGAAGAAAGAAAGGAGCGTGGAGGGAGGGAGGGAGTAAGGGAGAGGGGGAGGGAAAGAAGAATGGAGAGAACAAAGATGGGAATGGTGGGGGTGGGAGGAGGGCGGAATGGACAGAAAGAGGAACAGTCAAAAGGGAAAGGCAGAGATGAAGTGGCTAGGGAAAAGCTCACACGTGGGAGAAAGCTTAGGTCAAGTTCTCAGCACACACTAATGAGGTGACTCTTTCCACCCTTGGAGGAGCCCCTCCCCATCACGGTTCCAAAAGAAGAGTACCTGGGACCTATGAACAAGCAGGAGATGTAAGAGAATGAACGAACCATTTACTTTTCTGTGTCCAGCAAGCTTTCTAAGACCCTAGGAGGGCCGTGCCTGTGCTGTTCTGTGCATACATGCCTGGTGAGTTAAATCACGCTTTGGTTGGACTAATTCTACTGGACTCTCAGTAGAGACAGAAGGAAAAATGGGGAAAGAGGTAAAAAGGAAGAACGTATGAACAAAGGAGCCCAGAATGGCAACTTCCGGTCTCAAAGATTCGTGTTTCCGTATCTCTTAGAACCTTTGCTTTCAGAAGCTCTGAGTAAATGTTGCCCACACCACTGTCTTCCTCTGGCTTCTCATATTGCTTTGTATCTGCAGGACCTCATGACAGAGTGTCATCCTTTCGTCACACGGTTTGTTAAGTGACTGACATACGTGGAGGCCACTGGGTTGTCTGAGAGTGAGCCTGTGTAGGATTAAGATCTGTGGCCCATTGCACCAGCTTGGCAGACCGAGGACAGAGCCTACCTCCCCAAAGAAGGGAAGGGCAAGGAACAGTTGGCAACTACTGAACACCAAGGTCAGGGGGCAGAGATTCAGAAGGAAGTTCAATCCCAGGAGCACTGTCTCAGAAACCTGGGGTCCCATCTCATCAAGTACAGAGTACCCACTGTACGCACAGTCCCTTAGGGTTGCCTGTAGGTAGGTGGCAGCCACAGGGACAGGAGGGCCACATGAATAATAACCATCCTGAGCCCTGCCAGTGACTAGCACAGAAGAGCTGTGCTTGGCTTCTGTGTCTCCATGGCCATGATGTCATGGAGATGGTGTTGTCTCCAGAGAGCACTGCTACCATGTATCAAGATCTCAAACAGCCCATTTTCCCAGCCCCGTCCACCTCCTATGACACAGTTAGATGAGTCCCCAGCATGCTTTGTGAATTGCCAATTGTTCCATGACTACGAAGAGACAGGGTCAGGGTTGACGCTCCTCTCTCCCACCCCACCCCCTAAGACAGATGGTGTACTTGTTGCAAGAAATGAGAGAAGATTTGAGGACCCTGTATGTAGGGCTGACGACTTTAGGCTCTGCAGATATCTCACTGGAGTTATGGCTTTTGAGAAAAGGCACACTTGCTTGTTCTTCTAGATAGGAAATTTTCATCGCCACAGAACCTGACAGGTCTTATCTTCAGACACAAACACACGTGGGATTGGACTGATTTGATAAGATTTGGTAAGTTCTTAATAGAAAATAATAAGTGGAATCAATATTATTTTCACACCGCTTTCCAAATCTGGCAGAATTAACAACCTCAGTCAGGCAAATCTTCACACCATTTTGCTTGCAGATCCCCCAAATAAAGAACTTCAAAAAATGTCTTAAAAATAGCCCTCGCCCTAGTTTTCCTGGCTCTTGCTTAGACACTGGTTAAGGAAAAGCACTGGAATGTAAGCTGGGTGTCTAATGTTAATTTTTTTTCTCTTATCTTAGCAAAAAATTAAAAAGATCCCTTAGCATCTCCTAAAATATGTGGTGGTATAAAAAGAGGAAATTTGTGGCCATGTATAATCTGAGTCTGTGGATCTTACATTAAAGAATTCTTCCTTTTGAGGTATACCTAAGATTCTGATGGCTTTGTGTTTTCCCAAAAGAGAATTCTACCTTTAACATTTCTACTAAAAAAACAGCCCTGAGTCTGAAATTCTTCATGACTGATTATATAACAATGGCTCTTTTAATTTAATTTAATTTAATTTTTGGCTTTATGTAAGAACAGATTACAAATTCTCTTTATAGAATATACTTTATTGATTTAAAAATTACATATGGGAAAACGACTAGTGCTTCTTCTTCAGGAAGACATTGAATGGTGCAGCAGAAGGCCCTGAGGACCAGGAGGACTCAGGGCCCTGACTTCGGAGGCCTAGTGGCTGCTTCTGCAAAAGATTTAGCAACTGTGTAAAGGGCCTTGGTCATGGTCAAAGGCATGGAGCTGGCAGAGGTTGTGGAAATTGTGCAGGAAAAGCTGAAGACAAGGAGTGGATCCACGGGGTCAAGGACATGAAGATTAAGTCCCTGGAGGAGATCTATCTGTTTTCCCTGTCCATTAAGGAATCCAAGATGATTGACGTTTTCCTGGGAGCATCCCTAAAGGATGCAGTTCTAAAGATCCTGCCAGTGTAGAAGCAGACTCGGGCTGGTCTTTGATGCCATCTTTAAGACCTACAGTGACTTGACCCCTGACCTCTGGAAAAAGACCCTGTCTACCAAGTCTCCTTGTTAGGAATTCACTGACTATCTTGTGAAAACTGATGCTGGAGTCTCGGTTCAGAGGATCCAGGTTGCAGCTGTGGCCACCACGTGATCATTATGCACAAACAGAGTAAAGTGACTGGATTTTTCCTATCACTAGTAATCTTGGTCATTCTTAAAGAATTGTAATTTTTAAACATTATATAAATGAACAACTGCCTTCTGCAAGAAGCTCAATTAAAGAAAAGTCTTGACAAGAAGTCAACATTACTAGGCTTTCAATCTGTAGCTCAGTAGATGCCATGGGAGGCCTTCACTTCTAACCCCACCACTACAAACAGACACATACTTTAATTTGGAAAAAAAAAAAAAGGATTTATTTTTAATCTCTAGGGGAAGCTATGTACCCATGAGCGCAGGTGCCCAGAGAGGCCAGAAGAGGATGATAGATCTTTGGATCCTGATTGGTGAGTTGCCAAGTGGATAGCCCTTGCCTTGTTTCCATGAAAGACAGATGGTAAAAATGGATCACGGGACAGCACAAGACCCTTCCCACACCCCCTTGATTGTTTTAGTCTCTGGGAAAGACCTGAAGTCAAGGGTGGAGTGAAGAAAAGACAACATTTAGGACACCGAAGCCTCATCATCTATACCTCTGAACATCTTCAAGCTTGGGCTTCCAAGGCTCCCGAGCTACTTTCTCCCAAGCATGGATGGCAGGTCCACACTAGACCACTTGAGACACTGTCTCTCGGCTCCTTTCTGAATGTGACTAAACTTAGTATCCCCTCACTGTCTGGGAGCCTCAAAGAGAGTCCCACACTTCAGACGGAAGTATCAACATGAAGACAGTGTGGGTTGCCTTCCTTCTTTTACTTCTTCGTCTTTTCTTGTCTCACTCCTAGTTCTCTCCTTCTCCCAAAAAGGGCATGGAAGGTACAGAAACAGACATTCTAAAGTGTTTTTTTTTAGAATACACAAATTAGATAAATGAACAACAGTTGCCTTCTGCAAGAAGCTCAGTTAAAGAAAAATCTTGACAAGAAGTCAACATTACTGGACGCTCTATTTGCATCCCCTTAAAGGGGATGTTGAGACAGGACCTGGACTTTGCCCTGCCTTTAGAGTTTCTCCAACACAATAACCTGCAATATTAATATAAAAAGGTAAAAAGTTAAAAAGGGAAACATGTTTGGCTGCTAATGGGAAGTGCTTGAAGGAGAACTGAGAGACATGCGTGGCCAGAAACAGTCAAAAGGATGGTCCAGACCATAGTGTCTGCTGACCTCTGGGTCATCCACTGTTTCATGCATATCATAGACAAAATGTTGCTCTCCACTGTCACAGCCCAAGTCACACAGGAAAACACACTGCAAATACACATATATAGTTTATGGATCTCTGTGATTCTTTGGGACTTGGTTGTTGCACATGACCTTGCATTTCCACAAGGGACTTAGTCCATAAATACGTATGTGTGCAGCATCACTATTCTGGATGTTGAGCAGATGACCACAGCAGGTATCTCCCAGACAGCCCACATGTCAGGAAGCTGACGGGCAGTTCTCTTAAGAAACCTCTGTCCATCCCTCATACCCAGTGGCTGGAAAGCAGGAGGAGACCTGTGCTTTGCTTCAGCTAGCCGCTCTGAACTCTAGGAGATCCCCATGAGCAATCCCATTATACCTATCATTCATGGTTACCATGGCCACCATCAGTACTCTGTGCTTCTCATGCTTTTGCTACATTTTCTGGCTTCCTGGCTTCCTACTGAAAATGGGCTATCTCCTTACACTTCCATACTCCTTCAAAGGGCAGAAGGTTTGGTTTTTAGACCTCACATAATCCAAGGTCTTCTTGCTCCTTCATCCTTCTTCAAAAACCATCAGTCCATCCTTTGAGACTATTTGGTTATTTGGTTCATTCAACCAAACTTTACACCGTTGCTATGGCCAAGAGGCACTTGCTGACAGGAACCTGGTATGGCCGCTCCTCAGGAGGGCTTGCCAGCAAGTGACCAACACAGGTGTGGATGCTTGGAGCCAACCATCAGACTGAGCTCAGGGACCCAGTTGGGGAGCTGGCAGAAGGACTGGAGGAGTGGAGGGGGATTGCAACCCCATAGGAAGAACAGTATTGGCAGGCTGGACCACCCAGTGCTCCCAGGGACTAGACCACCAACCAAGGAGTTTATAGGGAGGTATCCATGACTCCAGATACACATGGAGCAGAGGATAGCCTTGTCTGACATCAATGGTAGGGGAGGACCTTGGTCCTGTGGAGGGTTTGATGCCCCAGTGTAGGGGGATGCTGGAGCAGTGGGGCGGGAGAGGGTGGGTGGGTGGGGGAGCACCCTCATAGAGGCAAAAGGGAGGTGGGCAGAGGGTGGAAGTGGGATGGGGTGTTTATGGAGGGGTAACCTGGAAATGGGATATCATTTGAGATGTAACCAAATGGAATGATTAATAATAATAATAATAATAATAATAATAATAATAATAATAATAATAAAGTATCTTCATTCCCACCCTTGGTGATTGATAGCATCCTTTGCAGCAACATCTTTTTTGGCTCCCGTTGCTGATGTCTTCATGAGTTTCCTCCCTTACATCTTTGACTTCGTTCACTTCCATGCTCTTTCCCCAGTCCATGTCAATCACGTCAAGAGTGTCAATCATTCCAGTCATACCAATCATGCAATCTGAGAGTCATCTGCTTGTCTTAGCACCTCAGTGCTGCATGACGAGCATAAGTAGACATTATGAAGATATCAGACACTGGCCCCGATCTCTATCTCTTGGCAATTCTGACGTCACTCTTTACTCCACATGGAACATCAAGGATACAGATTGCCCGAATCTTTTCACCCCATCATCTCTTCTAGTCTCTCCATATTGTGCCTCAGTTCTAAGTCCTAGCATCATAACCACTCCTTTTGTATAGTCAGATCTTAGTTTTTTTTTTTTTTTTTTTTTTTTTTTTTTTTTTTTTTTTTTTTTTTTATCATAGCATCCTGGAAAAAAAAAGCCATTGATGATGCTTAAGTAAATCTCTCTGAATTTGGTCATTTGAAAACTCTCAGAGAAAGGTAGGTGGCCAAAGACACTTCCCAGTATTTAGCATACATTTTGAATGGGCACTCAACAGGGTTAGAAGGTTTTATAAAATCTCCCTAGTGAACTTGCTTTCCTGTACAAGGAAGTCAATGTTGCAATGTTACAGCGTTACAATGTTACAGCGTTACAATGTTACCCTCCTTTCACTCGCCACAGCCTCTATGCCTCACTTTCATCTACCTCCCACTTATCGTGGGATAGACATATGGGAAGGGATGAGTTCCACTTGATCTTCAGACCAGTCAGCAACTTCTAGAACTGGCTTCAGGTACTCTACTCTTTCTGCAATGGAACGCAGAAAGAAAACCCTTCTGTGTAAGTGAGTATCGGTTGTGTACACCATCCTGGCTTCTCCTGCCTCAAGAACTCATCGTCTTCTATTATCCTGTCTCTCCTTTGCATCATCAATTGCACGATGCTTTAAATACCTTTCCCATCAAAGAGATGCCTTATGCGTCTTTTCTATGAAAAAAAAAATCCCCCAAAGAAATTCTCTCTCTTGATCTCACTTTAGCTACTTGCTCATTCATCTGTTCTTCATAAAATGTCCAGCAGTATGTGTCTGGAGAGATGGCTCAGCCGTTAAGAACACCAGCATTTTGCTCTTGGTGAGAACCTGGGCTAGTTCCCAACACCCAAATGGTAGTTTGTGACTATTTTTAACTTCAGTTCCAAGGGATCCAGCCCTCTATCCTGGCCCCTACAGGTACTGAGCATACATGTGGTGCACAGACATGGATCTGGGGAAAACACTCAAACACAGAAAATAGAGAAAAGGTGCTAGCATGATATGTTGTAATTCTTTCCCACTTTCTTTTCTCAAAGCTGTTTAGTAAGATCCCAGCAACCTATGATCCCCAAAGCCAGTTGTCCACAACCTCTTGGTACCACAGAGCATCCCATATAGTGGCACATCCAGCCCTTCCTCCCTAGAAACTCTTCTTCCTCCTGTATCACAGTATGATATCCTCCTTTTGGCCAGGTGATGTTTAGCAGTATTGTTTACCACTTCCCTCCTAGACCGTTGTGTCCTTCTGAGCCTGGGCTAGACATTCTTGACTTAGGCTATCCCAAGGGTCTTTGCGCTGTCTACTTTCTCTTCTTGGTAAGCTGTTGGAAATCTTGTCCTCCTTTTAGAAGTCCAGATCACAATGGAAATGTCACCTGGTTACTGTCTCTTGACCCTAGGCACAAGGCTCATGCCAATAACAGTCATCTGTTTCTAAATGTATTGTTTTTCACTAGAAATAAACTCCTTCTTTTGAGGCCCCAGCCTCTTGATCACTGCTGTACCTGTGGGTCTCAGACAAGGAACATGGTTTCAAAACATATAGTGATCGCATACTTGTTGTGTCAACAGGATTGGCCATGAGGACTCACACTGGTGACCAGAGTTCTTCAGACTAAATTTTTTTTTTTTTTGTCACAAGCACCATCAGCTTGTCAAGTTTGATGGAAACCCTAGTGACATCAGAAGCCGTAGCAACTGGAGAGCAGGGACAGTCTCAAATAGAAAAAAAGATCACAATGGTTCCTGTGTGACAGGAAGTTCTAACTGTAGATATGTATCAATCCACATCATGGCATGCATTCTTTCTTCCTTTTTTCTAAGAGGGAGAGGGCAAGAAAATAAGATTGATAGATAGATAATAGATAGATGATAGATAGATAGACGATAGATAGATAGATAGATAGATAGATAGATAGATAGATAGATAGATAGATAGGGAGAAAAATGTGTATGTGTGTGTGTGCGCGCGCGTGCGCGCATGCACGTGCATCTGTGCTTATGTGGAGATCCAAGGATGCTGTCAGGAATCTTTCTCAATTGCTCTTCTATCTTAGTCAATGAAGTAGGGTCTCTCAATCAAACCCAGATGTTACCAATATGGCTAGTGTTTCTAGCCAGTTCCAGGGATCCTGTCTCCTTTTCCCAGGCTGGAACTGTAGGCTAGCTGCCACTCCCACCCAGCATTTATATGGGTACCAGAAACCCTAACTCTGGTCCTTTTGCCTGTGCTGAGCCATCTCACCAGCCTGTGACCCGAATTCTTAACCTCTGCCCTTCATTTTATTAGTGTGATTTATGCTTTGCTGACACCGGGGTTAACTGAAACTCTAGTACTTCTTTCTAAAACTCTGACCTGCCATCTGGAATTCTTTCCAGGCTTCTTAACCCTGACAATGGAAAAAAAAAAAAAGTTAAACTGGCTATTTCTGAAAAAGTCTAAGATCCCCGAATTTTCCAAACCAAGAGGGCTTTGACAGAGTGCTTTGACATGACAGTTTCAGATCTCCTTGTGCCACCTTCTGTATGCATGGGTATGTGGGAGGGGAGATAGAACTGCTGGATTCATGTTCTGATGGAGGTCTTATGGGAATAAGTCTAGGTCCAACATCACCTGTGACTACTGCTTTATTCTAGAGAGACAGGCGAACAAGAGCATTCTGCTGAGACAGCAAGAAACTTAACGAAGCCCATGACATTTGTTTCATTTTGTTTCAATTCCTCTACTCCCATTTTAGTGGCAGGGGACCCAAGGGACCAGACACCAGAGTTATACTGCTGGTTCAACAGAACCGCCTCTCGAAGGAAAATCACTTTCATCTTTCAATTTACTATTGCGGGGCTTTATCTAAAAAAAGGAGAAACTCAATTATGTTTTGCGGTTTCTGTGTGTGGTAGAGCCATAAAAGAAAAATCAGAAAAAAGAAAAAAAAAAAGAAGAAGAAAAGAAAAGCTGATATCTATAAAAAAATGATGAGTGGTTCTTTCTAGGCAAGGTCGGTAAAAATGAAAAGCACCCTAGGTAAACTGGAGCTCAGACACAGCTAACTTTTGAACTAATACGTATCTTTAAATCTTTATTGAAGCCTGGAAACACCTTTATCTGGAGGCTTCTATCAACGAGATGAATGATACAGGCATATTATTTGCCTGGCAAGGAATCTTTCAGTGGTTCAGTGGTTTACAACATTCATTCCTGGGCCCTGATTACTTGGTTGACTCTACAGGAGGCTCTGGGGTATTCTGTAGAGCTGGGCTCTGACTTTTATGTTTTCTAATACATTTTTTACTTGAGTCCAGTGGGATTTCACTACTAACCATCATGTTACCCATAAAAACAAACAAACAAACAAACAAAAAACAAAGCAATATCCCGAGTCAGTGACTGTCTCTCTGGGATGCACCTATACTTGTGTCTTTCATACTTGTTCTTTGAAATCTGAAATTCAAAGAGGAATTTAAAAAAAAAAAAATCAGTTCTTTCAGGTTTCTGTGCTAAATGCTTCATTCACTAGGACATTTAGGGACTAGACTTGTGAATTCAATTTTTGGTTCCACTCAGGATTTTCCAGAAAATACACTTTGCTTAGCCTTTGAGGACGAAAGGTTTTCCTAAACACATCAATCAGCCTACATATCGCCCAGCTCCCTTTACTCAGTAGGAAGCATGGTCAGGGTCCATACTCATGACTGTCATTCACTGTAGTGGGCTAAGGTTTGGGCGAGCAGGGGAGACACGCCGGAGTCCAAGTCCGAAGATTGTTAGTTACAATATGAAACCCACTAGCATTCATCCTGCTTTCTCATTCCCCAGATCACAAAGCAAGGAGGAAAAGGTGGATTGTTCAGATTCTAGCAGCTGAAGTTTCACAAGGGATTCCCCACTCTGCTCTTCCACAAGCCCAAAGCACATGTCCATACAATGACTCTCATGAAAACGGGTTCTCTCTTCTGAGTATAAAAGAAATATACACGCACGTTGGTTAAGACATCAAACAATGCGAGAAAATGAGAAGAATTGAGAGATAGACATGGTCTGCCACTTTTGTATGCATTTCTGTACACATGTATAAGCTCACCTTTGGCAATTGAAGTGTAGCAATTCATGATCCAGACAGGGTCTGCCTGACATACCCACTGACATTTCTGTGCTGCCACAATGTCTGGTGTGATCATGCATATGTGTATGCATTCATGCATGCATGCATGTATGCGTGTGTGTGTGTGTGTGTATGTGTGTGTGTGTGTGTGTGTGTGTGTGTGCATTTCCTGCAGTGTTTCACCTCCTACTTACTCCAACACCTAGGGAACCATAGATTTTCTTTTTAAATAAAATTTGGATATTAAAGCTTTTTATATACCTCTTTGCGTATGCATTGAAACATCTTTTCAGGCTAAAGTCCCAAAAGTGTAAGCTGCATTTCAAATTGAGTGTTCAGTCATGCATAACCAAGAAAAGCTCTTTTGAAGGAATGTCTTGCTTACTTTAAAGAATTGTATGTATTAAGGTGGGTGGTGGTGGCTCACGCCTTTAATCCCGGTGCTTGGGTGGCAAAGGTAGGTGGATCTCTGAGTTCAAGGCCAGCCTGGTCTACAATACAGCCAGAGAAGGCTTGTTTTGAAAAGAACCAACCAAACAAACAACCAACCAAACAAACAAATATATGTGTCGATATACTGAGCTAAGAGCTGTATCCAAAATGACCAAATGAGAGTGACTATTTAAAAGTTACACATACAATGTTGAGGAAGACAGGAAGCCTACCACCCCACACTCATGTCTTCCTGGCACACTTGAGATGTAGGGCTTTGGCACAAGGCTCCCCACTGTGCTTTAATGAATCCAAGTGGTCAGGACTGTGGTTTCATGTTTCACCAGGGGAATGCCCGTGGACAGGAACGGGGTGCCAGGTGGACGGGAGACTGACTTACTCAGCAGTCCACACTTCCCCTCAGCAGCTGGCTTCTGGCACTCTTCACCAGAGGCACACTCATGTGCCCACTCATTCTTTCAGCAAGACCCACTAACCTCTCTGTCCCATGCGTATGGAGGCACCTGACTACTTGACTGTGATGTCAGGATCGTTATGGTCATGATGTGAGCTCCGTGTGAACATTTGGGAAGGCTTTGCAGGAGGGATATCAGACAGGTATTGGGAGGGCAGGATGGAAAGGGGCCCTCATGGACCTAACCTTTACTTATACACTGGATATTCCCAACACCCTTCTTCTTTTGCTGTCTGGACAAAAAGATGCCTTACCGACAAATTTTTCCAGTGGTCGGTCAGGATGAGTTATCAGATACAGTTCTGACCAGTGACCTAGAAACACAGATTGGCTATTGGCTTCTGGGAAGCCACCCTACCTTTACATAAAGGAAACAAAGCAGAGAAGCCTGGGATTTACTTCTGCCCAAAACACAGACTGAGTCATGGAGCCAGACAACCAGGGGATGAAGCCAACATCATAGAAGTCCCTCCTCTTGATCAGCAACTGTCTACACTCGATCTGCCTACATGCTGAGAAGGTGTGCCTCTGTTTATCCAGCTGCCAGCCCAATAGAGTACCTGGAGTGAGATAAAGGCATTCCTCACTAAAACATCAGCTCTCTGACCAGGATGTGATCCATCTGAAGAGAGGTAAGAAGATGAGATTGGAATGAGAGGGACCAAGGCAGAGAAAGATAGGAAGGCCTTGTTCCAGAGTTCCAACTGCCTGCTTAAACACGTGTCTTTATACTCTTACCATGTGGCAAGGCCAAGCATACGAGAAGGTGTTTATTCTTGGTATGAAACCTTAAAGGATCTAAGAGTGGATTTATGGTAGAAACAAATATGTTGACCCTGACCAGTAACAGACAAGAGAAAGAGTCATCCTCTTAAGATGTAAATACTTCAAGAAAGCCCAAGCCCAAACAATGGTAGACGTAACATGAATCATGATTAAAGAGTAAGTATAGCGTAGACGTATAACATGACAGTCAAGCAGGCAGAAAGGCTGGGCAGAGGGGATTGAAAATAGCAGACCCATTTTTAAAGCTGCTTCAAACCTACTGGAGTTGAAAGAAAAACATTTTGAGAGAGAGAGAGAGAGAGAGAGAGAGAGAGAGAGAGAGAGAGAGAGAGAGAGAGAGGAAAATGGGTGTGTCCAACCTGTGTCCATGGGGCCACGTGCACTGTAGGACAGCCATGACTGGGGCGCTATATAAAGCAGTGAACTTCCTGAGATATTATGAGGATGGGGAAAAAATGGCTCAGTGGACAAAAGCTCTTGCTATACAAATATGAGGCTCTGAGTTTCAATCCAGTGAAGCCGTGGCAAAGCTCGATGCGGTGGTGTGAGCATCTGTAACACCGGCTCTCCTGTGGTCAGAAGTGGGGCTGAGACTGGAGACAGTTCCTTAAAGCTAGCCAGCCTGAAATTGTCCTGTCTTTGGCAAGCTTGAAGGGAAGGAGTAATGGCTAAGGTTGTCTCCTGACCTCCACAAACAAGATATGTTATCCATTTACCCACACTTATGAACACTTATGCACACTTACATATATGCACACCACATGTGTGCATATCAGAGCAAGCCATATTACTATCTCCCTCTCTCTCTCTCCCTCCTCTATCCCTGTCTTCCTCCCTCTCTGTCTCTGTCTCTCTCTCTCCCCTTATTTGTGTGGTTCATAGCAAAATTTTGTAGATAACAGTGTTGTGTTGCAATATCCAAGGTTGGACATGCCTGACAATCTTCATATATCTTGGCACAATGGCCCTATCAAAAAAGGCTTATTATTTCAGGCTGTCGAAGTGATGTGAAAAGCTGTAAAGCAGGAATCTCATGAGAGCTAGTAAAAAAAGGAATGTAGACGGCTTGCTGGGAAAATAAATCCAGGGGCTGGAGCGATGGCTCAGAGGTTAGGAGCCCTCTATGCTCTTCAAGAACACTGGGCTTTGCCAAACCAAACCCAATGAAACCTCAGACCTCACTAAATAAATAAGTACAGTTCCCAGCTTCCACAAGTTCCAAGGGATCCGATGCCCTCTTTAGACCTCTAAGGGAACTGCATGCAGATGGTTCACATACAAGCAAGCAGGTGTACACATACGGAAATAAAAATTAATAAAAATTAAAAAAAAAAAACAAGGCTTCTAAAGGTCCACTTAGCCATGGTGTAAACTACTTTTTTATGGTAAGGAGAGAAGGAGACCTTCACTGATGTAAAAATGGATGACACAAAGTAACCAATCCATGGGAGTCCCCAGATGTTTTGGATAAGACAGCCAGGCTCACTTCATACTGTTCTGAGGGCCCACTTCCTTGAAAGCAATCATGCAAAAGTCATCACATATGCACACAAGAAATGGAGATTGTGTGCATCATTCAAGGCCCAAGAAACAGAGCTTTAAAATCTAGTGGACGGAAGTGTTGACTGACCACCCACTTCCTTCCTCCCAACATCTTATGTGGTGGCTACAGAGCAGAAGCTAAACTATTTGCTGGAGAGGCCAGAAGGAAAATGAGAGAGAATGGACTGCTTCTTACCTGGCCAGACATTCCTCAAAAGGATCCAGCTGTTTGTAGACATCAAAGTCTCACTGTACTTAAAATGTGCCCAAGTGGCTAAGTGATATCAGATACTATCTAACGAAGGGAGACGTGGCTCCAGATGTTTTAAAGACTACTCTCAAATTCTGTATTCTACTAGTCAAAATTTGATAACACCCACATCTCTATTCCCACAGAATAAATTCCAGATAGATTTTGCAGAATATACCCCGAGAGCAGCAAAAGGCAGGCATGCTACACTTGGAAGGGACCGTTCAACTTTTAAAGTATTGAATAAGGCTACAAGAATATGCCACTTGTTAAGATTATTTCTCGTGTAGTTGACCAGTATTTTAAACTATCTTCTGAGTAGGCTTGTTAGAGCATTGCTGTCATCTCTACATTGGTAGACTGAGGCAGGAGACTTGTAAGTCCAAGGCCAGTCTAGGCTAATCTGCCAAGATTCTTTCCAAACTAAGCCCCCCCCAAAAAACCCAAACCCAATGAAATCTCATACCTCACTAAATAAGTAAGTATAATCTCTCAGTTTTAGTAAACAAAAGATGTTCATCAATTTGGCTATGACCTTTTTAGCCAAGATTAAAACTTGAGCAGTGTTCTTTAACGGGAGAACAAATGACTTCCAAAATACTTTGTAGTTGACCATTTCAGAAAACTGGCCCATCACAGAGAGAATCACCCATGTTTGCATTTTACAGAGAAAGTACCACAAGGGAAGTGGGCTCACGTGTCCTATGGTCATACAGAATCCAGGAACCTTGCCCAGAACTGACCCTCCCAATCATGATAATGCTCCAGTGCGTCAGAGATGGGGACAGCTATAACAGTTATCAAAACCACCACACAGGGGCTGGAGAAATGGCTGGCTTAGTGGTTAAGAGAATTGATTGCTCTTGCAATCGGATTCCATTGGGAATCAAACCAAGGTCTCCATGGAGGGTCTTAACCAACTGTAACTCCAAACTGAGGGTGTCTGACTCTCTTTTCTGGACTTTGTTGGTACCAGGTACGCAAGAGGTACATAGACATACATGTAGGTAAGCCGCCCATACACGTAAAATAAATACAATTAAAAAAATAAACTGCAGCATACAGAGAACATACTGCAACATACTGTTGAAACCAGTTCACACATATTTAATCTGTGAGTATGCAAAACCTCCTTATGGCTCTCTCCTGCCAAGGGCAAGATATACTTGCTTTCTGGATGATGTGTTAAAACACACAGTGCTTAGAAATCCTGTCTGAGACCAGCCAATTTCTCTCTTTTCTTACCTTGCTGCAAACGATCCTGCCAGGAAGGAAGAGCTGCCAGCCTTGCTCCTGGAGTCTGGGGTGCCATACTCACAGGAAATGACCTTTCCCTGCCCTAGCTTTTGCAAGGTCAGACCCAAGCTGGTACTTTGCAGATTTTTTACAGTTGACATTGTTAAAGGGGGAGGGGAGGAGGAAGAGGGGGAAGAAATCACCCGGAAGTCTGAAGCCTAACAGTTAATTGACCTTGAGCCAGAAGTGTAACTTCTATGAGAGCAAGAAAGATCCTTCGCATGGTGTGGTTAGAGTCCAATGTGATAGAATACACAAAAATTGTCCCAACGTAACATCAGTGTTTACATCTCTCATTACCTGAACCTAATTATACTCTCACAATGATCCTTTGACTGCCCTACCCCCCACAAGGACAGCTATTCCATCTTTCCACGCTTCAAAAGGGTTATAATGCTAAAAATCTCCTCTCTCTCTCTCTCTCTTTTGGAAATTGGCCAAGGCACAAAAACCATCAATAGGAAGTTCTCACAGAGTCAGACCCCAGAGTCTCCGGGACCCTGAAGTCATGGTAAGGACCTACCTATGAGATAGCTGACACACAAGACCTTACATAACCGTCCTACTAAATGCAGGCCTCGCACGCCATCTGACAGAAGACCTGCTCTAAAAAAGTTTGTTTAAATTTTTCATCAGACGCCTTTATAAAAAATTGAAACAGAAGATGTAGTCTTGAGGTAGAGGAAGAGCTTGAGAAAAATGAGCCAAGGGCTTGCGATTACTTCAGAAGCCATCTTTATGGGGGCTGGGTTTTCAGAGCCTGCCTCTAAGTGAAGGGAAAGAAACAGTGAATTCTTCCTGGACTGTGCTGCGAAGTTTACACACCTTAGACGGTGATTTCTCGGTATTAAAAGCCTCTGTCCTTTGGGCTGTAGGAACGAGTGTATGTCTGGGTTTAGAGTTTTTCATTTCCATACCATGAAAAGCCCTTTGTCACCTTTCTTTTCTAAGGTGACTACTTTTCGAGGGTGGCAGAAGCCTGTCAATTATAGACTGCAGGTCCATCCATTCAATCCCCACTGCTGTACTGCCGGAGGTCTCAGACCTAACTCCCTTGTCCCCTGTGACATTTAAATCTAGACCAGCAATCACCCGCTAAAGGATGCAGCCCTTTGAGGAGCAGTTGAGAGAGCCAGTGCTTTTCAAACTTAAATATGAGGATTCTGCCAACCCCTGATACTAAATGTTTCCGTCCTTTGGGCTTTCAAGGCAAGGAGGGAAGGCATGTGTGTTTCAGATGGCGAGGGCCTGCGGGGGGGGGGGGGGAAGTACAGATGGAAATTTTATGGCTTGTCGAATGCTTTTCTATTTTAATGAAGAGAATAAATTACAACAGCAGTGTGATTTCATTCCCTACTCCATGTGCTGCAGTAATGAAATCAAAGTAGCCCTCTGTCCTCGGCTCCCCTCTCTCTGCAGGGTGAGGTTTACTCCAAGCCAAACGGTGATTTCTTAAGAACATCAGGCTGGCCCAGAACAGGATGGGAAGGTCTCTAACTGAAAACATTGAATGCAGACAGAAGATGCAGTATCCTCTGGTCATCATGAGTTCAGGGGCCGATCCTGGCATTTTCTGCAGCAGCCTGCAGGCACAGAGGACGCCTGTGTGTGCTGGATACGTAAACAGGGTTTGATTGATGTCCTATTACCAGAGAGAGGCTGATAGGAGGCCCAGGCAGGCCCCGCTCCTCTGACCCTGGGAGTGTCCTAGGATACTTACTAAATTGACATTAGCTCATTCTTTTTTTTTTTTTAAGTTTACTTTTTGTATGTATGAATGTGTAGAAGGTGTGCATGCACCTTTGCATGTGTACATACACATATGTGGAGGTTAGAGACTGTTGCTAGGTGTTTTCAATCTTTCTCCGTGTTTGATTTATTTATCTAGACAGTGTAGCTCACTGAATCTGGCACTCACTGATTGGCTAGACTGGCCAAGTAGCAAACTCACAGATCTGGTTTCCACATCCCTTCTCCTTGCAGGAGGGCTGGGGTTATAGATTGATACCACTGGACCCAGATTTTGTAAGCAGATTCTGGACATGGACTGAATTCAAATCGTCAGACATATGCTTTTAGCTCCTGAACCATCTCATAGGCTCTGCAAATATTTCTGAATTTTCTTTGTTTTTGTTTGTTTTTTGTTTTTGTTTGTTTGTTTTTTGAGATAGAGTTTCTCTGTGTAGGTTTGGCTATCCTGGAACTAGCTCTGTAGACTAGGCTGGCCTTGAACTCAGAGATTCACCTGCCTCTGCCTCCTGAGTGCTGGGATCAAAGGCATGAACCACCGCCACCCAGTCTGAATTAGTCTTAATATCTCTCATAGAAATACCCAGATGTAAAGATTCTTCTGTGATGCATCTTTCTGACGTATCACTTCTAAGAGTGAACACTCAGATCCTAAGCCAAGTTGAAACCCTCAATGGCTGCTTCCAGCGGAGGGGAGACTTGAGACTGGCGGGGTGGGGAAGGAGAACATTAGGGGGCTGAGATGTTCTCAGGTGTGTTCTGGGAGTGGGTTTGTCAAAATCGATTAACATTTAGAACCAGTGTATTGGAAAGTATGCAAATTACCCTTCAATTAAAGAAACTCGACATTAATACTACAACTCTCAGGACAGTCCTGGTCCAGTAGTTCTGGACATGGAACTGCTAGCCAAACAAACAGAAATGGAGCCCGCTTTTGGCTGAATGTTACATGAGAGCAGAGAGAAACTTAAGGGCACATTGCCTAGGACTTTGTGCTTTATTCTTATGAGACAAAAGTAAATATTGCTGTGGTGTGACTAGCGTCATGGTGGACTGCAAGTGCAAGCTGAAAGTGTCTGTCTAGGCAAGTCCTGCCACACTCCTCTCTGTGGTGCCAGCAGGGAACAAGGTTTCCCTCACATGTGAAGCTCATAGCTGTGGTCTACAGTGGAAAAGGTCGAGTCAAGAGATTCTGTTTCCTTGTGAATCAGTGTTGGCCTTCTTATAATCACTTCATCCACAGGATTTCCTCAACATACTTATGTTCTGAAATATGTGGTGGTTACCTAGCTTACAAATGAACTATGGGGCTAGGGAGAGAGTTCAGCAGATAAAGTGTTCACTGTGCAAGCGTGAGAACCTAGTTCGGATCTTCACAGAAAGCCGGGGTGGTCACAGTCATCTGTATTTCCAGTGCTGTTACAGACAGATTGGAGGCAGGAGGATTCCCAGAGGTTCTGGCACAGACAATGGGGAATAACAAAGCATCCTGGGTCAAACAAGGTGGAAGCAATACCAACACCAAAGCTGTCATTTGGTGTCCACACATGTGCTATGGCATGCACACACCTGTACTCATCTCTAGTATATGCACACATATTCATACATCACACACACATATGCATACACACATACATATATAAAATTAAGGCCTGATATATACATACAATGTGAGTAACTGGTTCACTATGACTCTCCTGGTTAAATGTTTTTACCAGGTTACATACCTATTTATCAATTTCTGACAGAACTAACAACTATGAATAATACGGATGGACTTAAATAATACTCATGGACTTAAATCATGAAGAAACACAAAAGCACACGGTGAAAAACAGGAAGAACTGGAAAACAAATCAACTTCATGAAGTCTGGGCTACAGAATTAATTACTGTGATTAGGAATACATATATATATATATATATATATACACACATACATACACACACATATACATACACATACATTATAAAGTTAAAGTCTGATATATACATACAAACATATATAATCTATACATATATATTTTATATATACATATATGTATATACACAATACATATTTATATATACATATATGTATATACATAATATATTTTGTGTATATACATATATACATACACAACTTCATTGTTTTTGTTTAAAGTACTAGGCATGCTTGCCTAAACATGTCTTATATGAAGGTCTACTGAGCATACATTAATGTTTTTGCTAGAATCCTTAAAGCGTGGCTCCGAACTTGACCTAGACATTCAGAATGCACAGTGACTTCACAGGAACTCGGTCTAGTGAGGAAGGTAAATTCCCAGAGTGCTGGAAAATCAAACAACACTGCTAAAAGGATTTGCTTGGTGGCACACGTCTTTAATCCCAGCTCCCAGGATGTAACAGTAGAGGAATCTCTGTGTTCCAGGTTAGCCTGATCTACATTACAAGGTCTATGTCAGCCAGGGCTACATAGTGTGACCCTGTTGCAAGAAGAGGAGGAGGAGGAGGAGGAGGAGGAGGAGGAGGAGGAGGAGGAGGAGGAAGCAGAGGAGGAGGAAGCAGAGGAGGAGGAGGGGGCAGAGCGGGAGGAAGAGGAGGAGAAGGGAGAAGAAAAGGAGGGGGAAGAGGAGGAAGAGGAAGGGGAAGAAGAAAGAGAAAGAGTATGAGCAAGAGGAGGATGTGAAGGATGAGACCTGCACATGAGATATTGTTTTCAGTTCCATAGATTACATCATGGCTGGGTAGGGGTCGGGGAGTGATTAAGAGTCTTGTGACTATCTCTAAAGATATAAGGAATATTCAGTGTGGAGGGCGGCAGTGCTCATATGTATGTAACTGCCCTCTGCGATGTAAACAGCAGCATTTGGGTGGATGTCACTAAGTAACTAAGTACTTGGTTTAGTCCTGAATAAGACAGTACATTGTAACAGTGAGTTTCTCAGAGGTGAACTGTGTTAGAATAGGACACTTCCACTCACGGAAAACTCATATGCAGACTTAATGAAAGATTCCCAGCGAGCTTTTGTCAAGGAGAGGCACCAGGCTGAGTGACCCTGAGGCTCCCTCCTCCCTCTACGGTTCCTTGACTCCAGAGCCTGGGGATTTTCCATGCAAGTCTCTCCTTCACAGCAGATGCGCTTGTCCTTTGTGTGAATCCCTTACAATTCGACGCTAGCCCCTCCACCCACATAAAATAAATGAAGTTATCCATTTTCCCGCACTAATGAAGTAACCGAACAATTGATTTTAGTCTGCACTCCATGAAGACCATCAGGAATACATTAAATAAAATTTGTGTGATGCCTGCCATGGAGATTTAGAACCCATCATTCACTTTAAAACAGGCTGAAATCGTGTTTGTTGTCTTGGTGATGTAAATATTATTCTCTTTCGCATGTTAAGTAGCGTTCTAGCACACGGATTCCCAAATGAATAGCAGTTAAGGCTTTCTAGGTGGGACATGAGAATTCAAGTAGGAATCTATTGACCACTTGGGATTTAATAATCTACCAAGGGGTTCATCTCTGAGCTATAATTGGAGCAAAGCAAAACAATCAAAACAAATTTAAATTTACTTGCCCTAATAATTACATCCAAAAGCGCTCATGAGCTATTAATCAAATACCTCACTGGATGGTAAAAGATGCCAGCCAGGTCCTGTAAGGCTGTGAGTTTAGGGGGTTTAAGTATACTTCCTGTAGCTAAGGGGAGGCGAGCAGTAGGAAGGTCAAAGTTCAAAGCAATCATAAACAGAAGGACCAGAAGGTAAGACGTGCCCTAACCAAGGAGTTGGAGAGGCAGGGTAAAAGCAAAGCCAGAGAGAGAAAGAGTCAGGGTGGAGGTGTTTGCGTATAAATGGTCTAGAGATGGTAGAGAAATCGGAAGAAATAATATTCAGCGATGATAATTAGCTAGATTCCCAGAGGGAAGGGGACAGCAGCCTGTGGTCACAGGCAGAAGGGGTGGGTGGCAGTCACAGGGGCAGAGCTGAGAGGGATGCAGAGGCGGGTGAGATGTATAAACTCCACCCCCACTCTGTAGCTCATTCAGTTGAACCGGGCAGATGTGGTCTTCTTATGTTCCACGCTGCCATTTGCCTGCCACCAATCCCAAGCCAAAATAGCACTAAATATGTCCACACACAAACATCCCATGCACTGTAAATGGTGGAGAGCTCTAAGTAGTAGTGGTGAGATCTCAGGTGGCCCTGCTTCAGCTGAGGACCTGGTGCTGCCCCACAGGAGGGAGACTCATCCCCAGTGGATCACATCCGCCTTGTCTATAGCCTACCTGCCATCATTACCGCCCCCTTCTCAGACATCATGTTAATGGCTGGTGTGTTTGGTGCTCACAGTGCCTGTGTTTACAGAGCTCTTGTTTGAGTTACAAATGGCTCCCCAGTGCAAGGGTAGAGATGCTGGCACAAGTATGTTGTATAATTTTATCTCATTTACTATCTGTTGTCAATCTTACTGTACTCAAACCATGGATTAAATTTTAACAGGGGTATATGCATGTGTTAGACCAACACAGTACACATACGGGTTTGATACTATCTGTGGTTTCAGCTGTCCACTGGGGATCTTGGATTGACCCCTCCCCCTATGAGGGGGTTGGGGGGTTGCTACATGCTCTTGGGAGAATGGCACAGCCATTGAAGTCTCTGCACAAACTCCCACATCGTGGGAAAGGTAGCCCTGGGAGAGCCAGGCTGGGCTGTCACACTACCTCAGGAGGTTATAATGCATGCAGCCTTTTCTGTCACCAGCAGAGCCATGGTCCTAAAAGATCCTTATCTGGGCTGAAGAGAGTAGGAGAGGAAACTCTATCCCCTGGCAAATGGCATTGACAATGTTGTTCTTCATTCAGTCAGCATAATCGTGCCAGGCAGGTTTTGGAAAGAGACATGGCCCTGCCCAAGGCATATGTGGTACAGCAAGAGAACGTCACACACTGGAGTTCGTTCAGGACTCTGCGACCCTTGTGCCTGGGTCTTCAGTGTTCAGTTGGCAAGAGAAAAAAAAAAGAAAGTTCACTTTACACTGAGGGGCTTTGCCAAGATTCAAGATGAAGGCAGGACATTTTCCTTTAGGCATTTTCTCTGAACACTGTAACTCCTTAAAGAATCTGTTTCCTGAGGAGCCTAAGCAGTTGTGTCATGGCTAGGATGAAGATGATTACAAACAGATGTGTGAAATCCATCTCAGAAGATGGGGTTATAGGTGGATGCTAAGACCTGGAAAAGTGAACACGTGGGGGCGGAGGTGGGGGAGGAGTTGCAGTAAAACAGAACAGCAGCAGTGGGGCATTCGGACCATTAGTGGATGTGGGGATCAGGCCATTTAGTGCTAGGTCTGGCTTCAGAATCCAGCCTCCACCATCAGCAAAGCATTAGCCGGAAGTCAGGAAAATGGAACTAGAGACTCACGGCTTAAGGAAAAGATGGAATTCCATTGTCCTGGGTGGTATTTTTCTGCAGTGACAAAATGTAGAATCCTTTAAGTACTGAGAAAGAGAAGAAGGAGGAAGAGGAGGAGGAAAAGGAAGAGAAGGAGGAAGAAGAGGAAGAAGAGGAGGAGGAAGTGAACTGGATACATCTTTGTACATTAGCAAAGTGGTAGCCATAGATCCTCTAATGATTTGGAGAAACACATCCACTGAAATGAACGTCTGTTCATGAATTCTGTTCAAGAGAAACTCTGAGTTGAAATCTAACACAGATGATGGCAGTGTAAGGGCACATCTAGTCATTTGAGTCAGGGAGGGGAGATGAAGGAAAGAGAAGAGAGAGAGCTTGCAAGAGGATGTGTCGACATTACACGCATACCACATCGCATGAGGTCCAAAAAGCTGCAATCCCAGCGCTGTGGAGGCTGGGGAAGGAGAACCCCTGGGGTTCACTAGCCACCAAGCCTACCTCAATCAGCAAGCCTCAGGTCAATGAGAAACCCTGGCTCAAAAAAAGAAAAAAAAAAAAAACCTACCACCACCACCAACATAAAAACAAACCCTGATGGACAATATCTAAGAATGACACCAAGGATGACTTTGGGTCTGCATATGCAGACCTGTTGTTTTTCCATTGAATGTGTGTCACATGCTACAACCCTCTCTCAAATCATAACAAATTGAGCAGCAAACAGAAATGGCCCAACAGGTACTAGAGAGAGGCTGTTGGTCATTTCACAGAAGCTTTCTTTGATTGACAGTTATTGTTCAGCAAGAAACCCCACCCCTCTGAGGGTTGCATATGTCCCTTGAATGGTCCATGGAATCCGCATGAGACACAGTCTCTAAAGTTCCACTGAGAATCGACAGGACTAAACAGGTGCATTTCCTGCAAGTGGACATTACTCTGAATTCTGCAGCAATGGCCTTGGGGAGCCTCTCAGGGGGAGCCAGACAATAAACCCCGAAGGTCTGCAGAGGGCAAGGGGCATTGGGACTATCCATTCGGCTGGGAGAGGTACTTCTGATGGAGGCCGACACTGTGTCCAAGGACCAACAGTGGCTCTGGGCATCACGAAAAGCCAAGAACCTCTTTGGAAGCAGAGCTGATGTCTCCACGGCTCACACTGCTTCCACTGCTTATCTTACCCTACTTGGAATATCCCCCCCTCCCCATCCCCAAACAGCAACACATACACACGCTCTTCTCAGTTACTATGTATTGACCTCCTGCTCTGATTCGTTCCAGCCTTTCCCATTTTAACAGATAAACCCCACTAAATATGCTTGGTAGAAAACAAGGTCTCATCTCTCTGATGCTCATGGGGGGGGGGGAGGGGGGCGTGGCGAGGAGGGGGTGGCACGGGAAGCAAAGAGTGGGCCGTAGGAGGGATCAGCATTGGGAGTCACCACCTTGTGCTGGCCACTTCAAGTCCAGTTTAGTTTAGTCTCTCTGGCATCGCTTTGTGGTAGGTGTTAGGTAGGTAGGCTGAGGCCACAGAGGCTCAAGAAGGCTTAGTTGGTGACCTCAAGTGTCACAGAGAAGGAAGAACCGGGGTAAGCTTCAGATCCAGATCTAGGTGCACAGGCCTTACCAAGGCCCTTGCTCCCATCGGATGGAGCCTCCAAAAATTACTTTTCTTATTATTACAGAGAGTCTCATCAGCAAGACAAAACAAAAACACAATACAAAAAACACAAACAAACAAACAAACAAACAAACAAAAAAAACCCACCGTCACCAACACCAAAAATAAAAACAGGGCATATTAAGCATTTGAACAGGCAAAGCCCAGATTGTATTAATAATTTAGGTCCTACTAAGGCTGAAATGAAGCTTCAGGAAAACAGGTCAAAGCCCAGGATGGCAACTGGATGTAAGAGTGCTCTCCCTGTCTCTGCCACGAGCCAAATCCTGACTAATCCATCAGAAAGGTCATAAAACCAGAACGCCTGTCACACACCAAGCAGATGCCTGCATTGTTATTCCATCTTATTGTGTAGAAAGTGCACTGGGAGATTGTGCATGAAACCTGGTCATCAGCTTTTAAAGACAAGGCCCGTCCACAGGAAGCTTGACAGTGACAGACATCTGGGCTAAAACCTGGCAGCGAGAGGAAGTCACGCTGTGTCTGTGGCAGGATTGTGGGAAAGGAAGACTGCGGCTCCCATTGGCCAGGTCCTAACGGAATCAGCAGGAAATGAGGGCACACACGCAAACATGCATACGCAAACACACACACACACACACACATGCACGCACACACATACATGCACACAAATGCACACGCACATACACACATGTGCACACACATGTATACAAATGCACACACACATACACACATGTGCACACACATACATGCACATAAATGCACACGCACATACACACATGTGCACACACATACATGCACACAAATGCACACACACATACACACATGTACACACACATACATGTATACAAATGCACACACATATGCATACACACACATACATGCACACAAATGCACATACACACATGTGCACACACATGCATGCGCACAAATGCACGCACACACGCGTGCACACACACACACACACACACACATGCACACACACTGTTTTTGTAGTTCATGGGTTCAAACCCAACAGGGCCTTGTGCACAGTAAGCAAGTATTCCTGTCACCAAACTACATCTCTAGCCCCAAACACGTTTTAAAAATACATTCCCGATCCAAGATCCAATTTCAGACAAGACAAGGCACATTCAGAGCCATTTGAACTAAATCACTGAGCGGAACCGAGGAAGATTATCCGGATCACCAGTTCTCCAGTAATAAAGACAAGTGACTGTGTGACCCTCGTGAGCCCAGGTTCCCGGCATTAACACATCAGTGCCATTTGGAATAAATGTGCATAACGGGCACATTTGTTTTATTAGAGCTCAGGGTGACTCCAGCTGAACCAGCATGGTAAGCAGGGGTCCTCAATAAAGGCCACGCTTCAAAGGACAGATATTAATTACATTCAGCAGTTTTCAACATTGACATGGTTATCTTCCTGTTACTGAAAGGCAGGCTACCGTATGAACAGATTTAATCAGATACACTGAAGTCCTATCGAATCAGGTTGTGGTGGCTGCACCACTGTACCTGGGGACAGCAGGCCAGGTCCCTCGGGGAGAGGGATGGAGCAGTGCACAATGGGGAGGCCCTGTGACTTCAGAAGCTCTGCTCACTTCAAGCCTATCCGGTCACCTCACCTCTGACCCAATATGAGATCATGTGGCCAGAAGGAGGAAGAAAAGAAATATTATTATGAACAACATGATTTCTTCACTTGTGAGTTGACTCCCGGCATCTCCTAGACCAGAACTTCACACGTCTAACATCAACTGGCATTTATCCAACTGTCATTTGTCTTTTCTTTCTCCCCTCCCTCCCCACCCCCCCCCCCCCAATTCAAATTGCTCTGCGCTTGGCAATAATGTTTAATGTCCCCTTTGCAGCTGCAGATTGAAAACCCAAAGCTCAGGCCATGCGCCATTACTTAAAAGCACCTTTTGAGCGATCTATTGTGTAGCAAGTTATCATTGATACTTAGAGGCATATGAGTGCCATGAAACTGATTAGGAAACAAAAAACGCCAAACAATCAAAGTGACCGATCTCTCCAGGTGTAAAGCCTCCCGCGTCTGTGAAAATCTTGTCACTAGATAGTGAAGTAGAGGGCAGAAAGATGCCTTGTACTCTCGCCGTCATGGGTTTGATTCTGCTG